>NC_090447.1:642454495-642736995 GCF_031143425.1 Pleurodeles waltl
AGCATCTAATAAAAAAGAAACAATACTGAGGGACCGCCGGGGAGGCCATGAGGCTTGCTTCATGGTCCCAGATAGCCCATAAAGGGAAGGCTGCAAAATAAATAAAAACATCTGGTGGGAGCTGAACCCATCCCTTAGCCCAGGGCATTACAGTGATACAGTGAGTGAGAAAGAGAGAGGTCTGCATGCATAGGAGTTTGGGCGTAAGTTGAATTGGAAAGCTGAAATATAAACTGTCTTAATAAAAATAGGAAGAATGATGATGGGAATGGTGATTGTTCTTATAAAAAAGTGAGAAATAAGACCAGTCAGTTTATGGTCTTATGCCCTTTAGTACATTCACGATATACGTTGTTGATTAACTTGAAAGTAATATATACCTACAGGCAAATGGGACCAAGGTGTGCTTTAAATCTCAATATATTATATTCCTTACACATTTATTTCCTTACTGTGTAATCATATATCTACATGTTTATTTCTTTAGTCCTACTGTACAAGAAAAACAAGGAAAAAATAAATCACTTTCTCAAAAGCTTTACTCTGTCTCACCATCACCCTATATCTCTATTAATCTATCCTCTATCCCGACTCTCTGACTCATCCCAAACCCGTTCTACTACTATGATCTCCAAAATACCCCTTCTTAGAGTCTTCCCTACTCCAGCCCTCCTGGCTCGCCCCAAAGCTCATTTTACTACTATGATCTCCTTAATCCCTTTCTACAGATTCTTCCCTCCTCCATCTCTCCTTTACTCATCCCAAACCTCATCGTACTACTGTGATCTTCACTCAATTTAACTCATACCTCCCTGAACCAATACTATTACTACTACTATACTCATATTTCCCTATACTAATTCACCACTATTGGGTACTGTAGTAGCATGCTACTCACTAAAAAGCACTTCAATACCTCATTAGGGGTATTAAGTGCTTTATAAATACAATTACAATGCCACACATATGTGTACATTTACACTTATTTAGTTACAAAGTATTATACACACTGCATCGACACGTATGAAAAATATTTCTTGAACTGCTGACCGAGTCCCGTGCCGGTCCCCCAACATCAGAATCATCGCCGATGGGCAGGCGATCACATCTAAATATGACGGGCGTAAGACCCCCGAGTCCACAGAGTACTTGGGACCACTGCCGCAGCGAAATGGTGATGGGACCGTCAAACTCATAATCAGGCTTTAAGTGATTTACTCAGAATCACAGAATGTGGAGCCAATGCCAGATTCAAACCTGGTGCCCCAGATCCAAAGTTGGTAGCTCTGGCACAAGTGGTTTTTATTGTGCTTGATCACATTTAGAGAGCTCATTCTCTGTTGAAATGGTTTTGTGAAGTGAAAAAAACAGCATCAACAACAAATACTGAGAGGTTCACCCAAAGTCTTGCCTGGGAATACTTGCAAGGTTTTGTTTCAAAACTCGATTTGGGACATTGATCATCAGTTTTGCACTGTTGCACAAACTTGGATAATCACTTTAAATATTATTTACATATAGACCAGGAATTTCATGGTGCACCAAAAATCAGCTCATGACCCACTAATGTGTCCTAACCCATAGTTTGGGAAACGCTGCTGTAAATTAATGTAATTTACTATTGCAAACCCAGTCAAAGGACCCATTTTCCTTGTTTGCACCAGGGTCCCTAGCATCCTTGCTAGGCTCTTGCGTGATGCGTACTTTTAATTCATTTTGATCGCTTGTCAAAACCTTGATAATATGTTGTTATATATCATCAACACTTTTCAACATGTAGGAACATCGCCTAACGCTCCACTTCTTTTGTTTGTTTTTTCACTGCATCATTTGTACAGACTTTCGTTCTCTTTCGATTGCCCTTGAAAAATCAGAGCCATTGCCACACGCCAATTACTTACAGTGGTTTGCTCATTAATAAAATGAGGGATTTTGGAAATTGATGTCACATTATTTTTACTAGATGTGGTAAATAGCATCCAATCAATCTAAGATGCAGAATGGAATTAAATAGTACATATTCATAAGCATGCACTGCAGTGTGTTCACGCAATCGAACTGCAGATTATGAACAATGGATAGCCTCTTTCTTCACTAAAATTATAGCTAAAGGTTTCAGTTAATGGTAATGCAAACACGTTTCCGACTAACATCCGATGTGAATGACAAAAATGAATGCAATCTGAGACCTCGAGAACTATATTTCACATCCTAACCTTTTCATATTCGGATTGGGTAGAGCTATTATACTCAGGAGTCCAGAAATTCACCATCCTCGCAGTGCTCATTACCTCCCGTCCCTCCCTCGCCTTCCTTTAAACCAATGAGGCTTCCTGCCTCCCACTAGACCCTCCCCTTCCCTTTTAAACCCCCCCCCCCACCCCTACCACCTCCTGTTCTTTTTGTCTAGCCCACGCTAGACTTTCCCTTTTCACTTACCTGCACGGCGGGGCCTGGAGGTCATCGTTGGATGCACTCCTCGGGAAGCGGAGCTCCGCGAGGTGTGCTTCGGCCGGGCGCGTCTTTTCTGAGCAGGCGGGGCTGCTCGTAGACGCGTCCTGGGAGGCGGCTGACGGGGTCAGCCGGCTCTTGGTGGCTGGGGCGTTCAGTTCCGGTTTTTCTTCACCGCGGAGCCGCGGAGGGATGCCGAAGAGTGTTTTTGGGTTTCTGTGCGGGTAAGACGGGCGTTCTGCCCGCATTTTGACTGAAATTCTTGTTTTATCCTTTGTTTGGATTGGTTCTGGGATATTGTTCCTGGGCCCTGTATATTTTATCTGTGGATGAGATCGTGCCTACAGATTCAGTTAATGGCCGGAATCCAGGTGCTAGAGCTCAGTGGCAAGGTCAAGTACCTTTGGTGCAGCAGGTTACCTGTGTACAGTGGTTCGACTCCCGCCTACACCCTTAAAATTTCTTATGAGGATTATTTCTTCTTCCTCCTCAAAGGAGGGTGGTGCTGATGGCATTTCCACTCCTTGGAGCCCCCTGATTCAGGGTGGTGGTGCTGCGCCCATCATGTCCAGGGAGGAGGTGCAGGAGATGTTCGAGGGGGCTGTTTCCAGAGCTCTTCATGCGGGGATGGCCTGGCCTAGTGGGGCTAGGGCTACCCATTCTCCTGCAATTGCAGGGAAGTCCTCCTCTGAGAGTGTGGGAGGGGATGCTCCATCTACGTCCTCTGGGGGTGATTTTGGCTCCAGGAAGGTGATGTGGGTTGTGATGGCACATGTAAGGGTTTCCTGTGTTTAGTCCTGCCAACGCTGGCTCTCACTAATTTCCACGATATCAGACGCTGTCTGAATTTTCCATGCCTTTTCGGGGACCTGTGAAGGATATGGTGTTTTGGGAGTGGGGGATGTGGATATGGCTCAGGTTCCACGGTTCATTCAGATACGTTCTTTACTTTAGGGTGAGGAGGTATGGCCTCCCTCGGTCCTCCTGGATTCACGTTTGGCTACCCTGATTGGCAAAACAGCTGTCAATCCGGAGGATTGTGTGCCTGCTGATGCCACGGCCCGTAGGGTGGACTCAGGGCTTAAGAGGGCTTTTTGCGGCTGAGAATCTGGCTCTGAGGGCAGGTATTTCTTCGGCTTCTGCGGCCCAGTCGTTGGTGCAGGACTTGGATGAACTGGCAGTGGCTGTTCAGGATGGGGCAGAGTGTTCGGAGCTCCTGGCTGGTAGGGGGCAGCGGCCTGGTTGTTGGCAGATGTGTCTTCAGATGTGGTCCGTACTTCGGCTCTGGCTTCTGGGGCTTTGGTTGGGGCTCGTAGGTCCCTCTGGTTGCGTTCCTGGAAGGCTGATCCAGGGGAGTAGGCGGCCTTGTTGAGACTGCCGTTTGAAGGCCGTAACCTATTTGGTGGGCAATTGCCGTCCATGCTTTCCAAGGCATTTAAGGAGAGGAAGCATGCCTTACCTTATAAAGGTGGTTCTTCTTCGGGTGAAGGGTGGAAGAAGCATTCCAGATCTTCTCCTACTAGGGTTGCTAAATCCTTTTCATTCAGGAAACGACGTTTTCAGCCGCGTTTTTCGCCTAAGAAGTCTGCTCCTGCGACCCGGGGTGGTTTCAAGAAGGGGTCCTGACAATCACTGTGGGCCTGGCAGAGGGCCGGTTGGGGGAAGACTGAGTCACTTTCTGTCAGCTTGGGAGGACAGTGTAAACGATCATTGGGTAATAGACATTGTGACCAATGGTTACGTCATAGATTTTGTTGTGGTTCCTCCAGATTCAGGGGTACGTCCCACACCTCTGCCTTCAGGGGGGTCACGGAGAAGAGCATTGTTGAACGGAGTGCGAGGCTTACTGGTCAAAGGGGCCATTTCCCGCGTTCCGCTAGACGAACGGGGTCAGGGCACTTATTCGGTCTTGTTTCTTGTACAGAAAGTTTCAGGGGGATTTCGGCAGGTGCTCAATCTAAAAGAGGTGAATACCTGGATCAGGACAGTGCATTTCCGCATGCTGTCCATTCAGACTATTTTTCCATTGGTCAGATGAGGGGACTTTCTGGTGTCACTGGATCTGCAGGATGCTTACCTACACGTGCCTGTGGCAAGATCCTCTCAAAAGTTCCTGAGGTTTGCTGTGGATCGGGTGCACTGTCCGTTTTGTGTTCTGCCGTTCGGCCGCAAGACTTCTCCTCAGATTTTTATGACGGTACTGGCCCCCCTGGTGGCTTTGCTACATTCAGAAGGGGTGTTTACTCATCCATATCTGGACGACATTTGCTCCGTTCTACCTCGCAGGCCCTATTTCGGAAGCAGGTTGCCCAAGTTCTGGTGTCCGGCAGAACCACGGTTTTTTTAATCAACGGGGGGCTGTCGGTTTAGTCCCATCCCAGGATCTGGTTTTTCTGGGGTCTCAGTTTCGGACTCTTCTTGGCTTGGTGGCAGTGTCAGTGAAGATGTTTGTGGTGCTCCGGTCCATGGTGTGGATGGTTGTGGTACAGACGGCCCTCCGTGCTTTTCTATGATTGCGGCTGCAAGGTCATTTGGTGGTTCTGCGGTGCTTGTTCGGGCAACGTAGTGGCCAGGGCTTATGTCATACTTCATGGGGGGACCTGGTCTAGGGCTTTGTTCGGTCTGGCCTGGAAGATTTTTGTGTGGGCTCAGGAGTGGGTTTCTGCTCTCAGGGCTGCATACGTTCGGGCATTGTGTTACTTCCTCTCAACTTTTCTCCATCCAGAGTTCACTGTTTCTTCATCTGGTTCGGCTCTGGGGTCTTCCAGTGCTGGATGTGTTCGCGTCTGAGAAAAACGCGTAGCTCGGTCACTTCGGCTCCCGGTTTTCGGTGTCCCCAAGCCTGGGAGGTGGACGGGATGTCGTGTCCTTGGCCGAGGGGCCTTTTGTATGCGTTCCCGCCGTTTCAGCTACTCAGGCCTTTGCTGTTGAGGGTGCGGCTTCTGGGGGCCAGGGTTGTCCTGATTGCTCCCCATTGGCCTAGGGCGAATTGGTTCCCATTGCTGCGGCTGAGGGCATCCGGTCGGATGTGGCCTCTTCCTCTGTGTCCGTCTCCCCTGGAGTTTCCCGGGCTCTCGTTGAGGTCTTAGGGGAGGTTACACTTGACTGCCTGGGAATGGCCCGCCGAGGTTTGACGGGTCTGGGGGTGCCAGTGGCTTTAAGTTCTACTTTACTGGGTTCCAGGCGGCGTTCCACTTTACTTTCTTAGGGTAGGCTGTGGTAGGTTTTTTTCTTCTTGATGCTTGAGGCATGTATTGGATCCTACTGGCACGTCTCTCTTTGATGTGATGCAGGTCTTGCAGGACGGTGCACACTTGAGGTCGTCTGGGGTGTCTCTGCTGGTACAGTGGGCGGCTATTCAGGCATTTTGAGGTCCGTGGCGCAGCCTTCCGGTTAAGGGTCGTTTGTTGCTGGGATTTTTTCAGGGGCTTTTTCATTTGTTTCCTCGCCCTGTACGTTCTTTTCCTTCAGGGGATCTTTCTTTGGTGTTGGAGGTTTTAATGGATTATCCTTTTGAACCTCTGGGGGACTGTGTTTACGTCTTCTTTCCTTAAGGACGTTCTTTTTGGTGGCCATTGCTTCGGCTCGCCGTTTAGTAGAATTGGGGGCCTTGGCCTGTTCCTTTCCTTTTTGGGAAGTTTTTCCGGATCGGGTGGTTCTGGTTCCGGTACCTTCTTTTATCCCGAAAGTCAATTCTTCTTTTCATGCTCGCCAGGAGGTCATCCTTCTTTCCTTTTGTCCGAATCCCGCTTTGGTGGAGGTGGTTCGTTTGCTTTTGTTGTATGTACGCAGGGCTTTGTTGGAGTGCCTGAGGGTGGTGGCTCCTTTCCGTAAGGGTGATTCGCTTTTTGTAAATTTTGGGCCGGCCCGTAGCGGAGATGCCTTCCACGGCTTCCTTGAGTCGGGGGGTGAGATCATTGATTCTGTTTGTTTTTTTCCTTGATGGGGGTTGTTCCTCATCAAGGGGTTTGGGGTCGTTCTACCAGGGGTATGGCGGCTTGGGTGGCAGAGTCTCAGGGGATTTCAGTGGTGGAAGTTTGCAGGGCCGCCACTTGGGCCTCGCCTTTGGCGTTCGTTCGGCATTCTGGCCGGTCGGACTTGGGTTGTTTGGAGTCGGTATTGGTTCACCGGGTCTTATCCTCTATGAAGTCTTAGGGGTGGGGTTTTGGTGGCCTTTGTGCATGGTATTGAACTTCTTGCAACTCAGTGTCCGTCTCCTGTGTGCTTCTTGCTATGTCTCATTGGTTTAAAGGAAGGCGAGGGAGGGACGGGAGGTAATGCGTCCATTTTCTTGCGATAATGGCATTACTCCTAGTCCTACTCCCTCGCCTTCCTTTCCGTTCCCTCCCGCCCTCCCGGTACGGACTGTCTGAGTTGCTGCTTGGGCTTGGTTTTTGTACAGGAGGGGGTAGGGGTGGGGGGGGGTTTTAAAAGGGAAGGGGAGGGTCTAGTGGGAGGCAGGAAGCCTCATTGGTTTAAAGGAAGGCGAGGGAGTAGGACTAGGAGTAATGCCATTATCGCAAGAAAATGGACGCATTCATTGACTTGTCGGCAGCGATACAAATGTAATTCGTAAGTCTGAATATTTAAATAATTTCTAAAAGATGCCCAGATTCTAGACCTCCACCCCACTCTTGAATCTTCACTGCTCACAAAGTAGGACAGTGCATTGAGATTGTGGTGTTGTTCTAGTTTTTTTTATAAGGAATGCACTAACAGCATAGCAGATGCCATGTCTGCAAATACACAGAAAGTGATCTGTAATGTTTTACTATTATTAAAGGAGGGGGCAGACAGTGTAACCTTCTCAAGACTGTATCTTTCTTGGTCCCACTCCTTACTCAACAATGGTGATAAATTGCATTTGACATTATACACATATTTATATATAAATATATGCATACTTATATCTAAGCTTATTTTGCAAGTGCAATGCTTATGACCTCACAAAATCTATATCACTGAGTAAGAATACTGGAAAGTTATTTAGAATTGCATATGCAAAAAAAGGAAATTATACTGCATACAGAAACATCAAGTTGATTTATGTCAATTGTTGGTAACATCAAGATCAGTGGATTTGATTATATACTACAGCTACAGCTATGCACAGTAAGGGTTGGTCATTGGTGGACCAGAAGGTGGTCATGTCCTGCAAAACATGCACTGCAGAGTTTTTTTTCCAGGCCCTACCTCGGACTGCCGCCAAGCCAGCTGTGTTTTTGCTCTCTGTCATATGCAGCAGCTGTTGGCAATAGTGCCCAGTCTATGGCCAGGTCCTGACCCAAGGTTCCATTTCGTGTGTTAGTTGTGGTTTGTGTGGCTTTTGTGTGAGTTAAGGATTTTGCTCATGTTGGAAGGTGGCTTATTGGTAAGGGCAGGTAACTACCTACACTTAGCAATAGGCCCCTAACCTCCACTTAGGTCCAGTTGGGTCTCAATAAATTAAACCCAGCTCAACCCTTGGTAGCTTGGCAACAAGCAACAAGGCTTAACTTAGGAGACAAGTGTGTAAAATATTTAAAAATCACAAAATAGTAAATAAGTAAAACACAAAACACAATAAAAATCCAACACCAATTTATAAATTTATGAAAATAGAGTCTATTTTTATCTTTAAAATGGCACCAAGATGAATTAAATCGGATAAGAGGAACCGGAGATATCACTTTTTAAAGAATTAGGGGGTCATTACAACCCCGGCGGTCTGCATGGCAGACCGCCGAGGTTGCGGGCGCCAGAATACCGCCATTGCTGGCGGTATGGCTGGCTCCCTATTTTGACATTTCCACTGGGCCAGCGGACGGTAACAGAGTTACCGTCCGCTGGCCCAGCGGAAAAGTCACATCAACATTGCCGCCGGCTCGTTATTGAGCCGGCAGCAATGCTGATGTGCAGCGGGTGCAGTAGCACCCATCGCGCATTTCACTGCCCGAAATACGGGCAGTGAAATGCGCTACGGGGGTCTGCCTGGGGGCCCCTGCACTGCCCATGCCAAGTGCATGGGCAGTGCAAGGGCCCCCAGGGGCCCACTGAGTCCCCTTACTGCCAGCCTCTTCCTGGCGGTGCAAACCACCAGAAACAGGCTGGCGGTAGGAGAGTCATAATCCCCAGGGCAGCGCTGCTTGCAGCGCTGCCCTGGCGGATTATCACTGCCGGGGCCAAAATGGCGGTATACCGCCGGCCCCGGCGGTGCGACCGCGGCGCTACCGCCGCGGTCAAAATACGCCGGGAGGCATCGCCAGCCTGATGGCGGTGCTCCCGTCATTTTGGCCCTGGCGTTGTAATACCGCCAGGGTCATAATGACCCCCTTTGTGCTTTTCTTAGTGCTTAGCAAAAATACCTCCAATCTGGTCATCTGGTCGCACCTCGACCAGGGCACAGTCAAAGTTTAAGGCCGACCGTGATGGAGCCCTACTCGGCTAGAGCAAAAGGGAGGCTTCAGTCAAAAGTTTACCTTCTGACGTAGTCATTTTCTTGAAGATTTTCTTCACCGGGACAAAGTCGCCAGTCCGATCCGACCTCCCAGGAGCCCCTTCTCGGAAACACATCACAGGAAACCTCGGTGAAGATTTCTGCGTTCAAACTTAGACGATTTTTTTAGACGAAAATCCTTTGCCTAGGCCAAATCTGAATCTTGATCCGACCCTGGAGCCCTCTTGGGATACACTGTGCGGGAGGTCCCGGTCAATTTTCTGCATTCAGACTTTGTCACTTTTTGGGAGATTTTCTTCAGCAGGACGAATCTGCAAGTCAGGCTGGGCAGTGGTTAAGGCAAGCTGGCTAGACTTACTGCGGCGGGTCAGTCCCTCTGTGGAGCTTTTTCCAAAAAGTTCACCAAACTTCTGGATCTTCTTCCAGAAGGTCTTGGAAGGTCCTTTAGAAGTCCACAGCTCACCCCCAAATTCCAAAAGCTCTGAGTTGCTCCTTGAGGGTGCGGACTCCATCTCCCAGAATGCACCTGGCTCAAACTCCAAAAATGGCCACTGGACAGTGGTCAGCTGGTCAGTTTCTTCAGGATCAGAAGCAGGGGACTCCCGTTTGCTACTTTTCACCTGTAGCACGTAGGGAGCACCCTCCTTGGACCAGTTGAAGCCAGGGAAAGTCCTTCTTGTGGTAAAGCCCAAGAATACAGCTGGTGCAGTCCTTCAGAGTGCAGTGTCCAGGTACAGGTCAGGGGTCAAGCAGGGCAGTCCTTCTTCTTCTGATGTTCTTCCTGGTAGAGATCTGAGGTGTGGATGCAGCTCTGCCATATTTATCCGTGCTCCCAAGTGGAAAGCAGCGGGGTCCTGTTTGTCCAATCACAGGCAGGCTCCTTCCCCCTTTGATGACCACTTCTTGGGAAGTGTGGCAAAAATCAAACACAGGGGACAAAATTTTTCAAATATCCAACATGGCTGAAAGTGATTTTTGGAGGTTAGATCTGGTTGAGAACACCCACTGGTGTGGCTACAAATCCTAAACACACCCCTCTCCTGCCCTCTCCTAATCCAATCAAGAGGACACCTAATTGTCTGGGGCTGTAGGATGTGAGGGTGGTCCTGAGCTGCTCCAAATGTCCTTCCCTGCCTTTGAAGACCAGTTTGGCAGCTCTTCCCCAACCTGTTTCCCCATCTGATGAGGCAGATCTCCTCCCCAAGGCACATCCTTTGTGTTCAGCCGATGACGCTTCACACCTCATCAAGGCAGCCTGGCCAGGCTGGCAGAGGCTGCCCAATCAGAGAAGGGCACTACAGAGCGGAAGTTGGCAACTTTCAGGTAAAGGTTTGAAACTCTTTACCTGAACTAGTTATATTAATTCCAACAATTGTAAGCTGTGAGATTTATAATAACAATTATTTTTATGCCAAACTCTAGGTATCTGGCACTTATGGGGAGTTTATTAGTAAAAAAAAAGTCTCCCCATTTTAGCCTATGGTGGCCATTCACTACAGTAAGGGAAAAATGAATTTGGCTATTTTATTTGACTATTTTACCTCACCAGGGCTTATTAAACTATTTTATAAGGACCCTGCTTCTAGTTAAATGGCACCCAACTCTAGGGGCACATAGGGCACACCTTAGTGGTGACATATATGTAAAAATAGGTAGCATAAGACTTTGAAAATACTTTTAATTCCAAAGTCGAATTTGCATAACACTTTAATTTAAAAACAGCCAGCATGGCAGGCCTGCCTTTAAAATGACCCTGGGTACCTCTGCGGTGAACCTATGGGTGCACTACCTATGCTGGTGTCCCTACACCTATATGCCCTATCATATACTAGGGACTTATTGGTAGGTTGACTTAGCCAATTATAATTAGCCCAATTTGCATACTCAATCTACACAAAGTACAGGCCCTGGACTATTTAGCAGTTCCCAGGGCATCATCAGAGTCAGGAAAACACCAGCAAAAAGTGAAACATGGGGGCAAAAAGTTAGGGGGGCTCTGCAATCAGCCCTGTTTTCTCACAGCTCATAACCATAGCTTGAGAATTTCAGTGTTTTTTCAGATTTAAGGCATAACTATAATTTCACTTTATTGTATTTAGGTGAATTTCTGTACTTTCCAATATACATTGAGGAGCTATAACCAAAACTAATCATAATTTATTTTAACCTTTGTTTTTTTCAGTGAAATACTGGAGTATTTGATCATATACCACATCCAAGTTTTCTCTGCACCTGACAGCTTAATCCTCTGCGGGTGGTCAATTGTGGCTGCAGGCCCTTCACCCAAACCTCTGCTGGCAGCCAACCTCCATCAAGCATGGCCTTTGGCCATGTGTAGAGGGTCCACCGCAGGGCCTGGCCTCCTGCCAGGTCCAAAACCCAACCATCAAAAGGAACTGGCTCCAGGGCCCACCCCTCTGCAGATGGCGAACTCCATGAAGGACTGGCTTGTAGTATTAAGTATCATAGTGAATGCCTTTGTTTTCTTCAAGTTGATTCGGAGGTTGTGTGATGTGGGCAATCAAGGTCAAACTCAGATTGTTCCAGAAGCACCATTTGAGTAATTTATGGCATCAATCTTATAACTATGATTTTTGCAAATATTTTCTTATTCGTGTTTATCATTGATTGTGGTATATTTGACATCCACAGAGAAGGTTGTTTATCAGGTTTAAATAGTATGAGTATAATTGCCTCATTCAAAGCTGAAGGAAGAGGACCTTTGGCCTGTGCTTTGCATACAAATGTAGCAAGTGGAGAGCCAGGACTTTAACAGATTCTTCATAAAATTCAACTGTCAGACATTTGCTTCCTGGTTCCCTACCCCCAGCCATTCAACTTATTGTATTACCAGTACTGTATAGAGATATTGGTTGCATTAGTGAATCACATACATGAGGTTCCAGCCAAGCCAACATTAACCTTCCTAAAATAGCTAGTTGTGTCAACTATAGAGGTAGTATCCCAGGCTGTGTATGAATGTTTGAAGTAGCTAGGAAAGATGACAATATTTCTGGGGTCTTCCTACATATCTTACATACATCATTTTCAACCTCTGGTACCTCTTATTCAGCCCTCTGTGGATTAAGTAACCTCGTCAGAATTTGTCCAAGTTGCTTACAATCTCATACTTATTCACATATTTAACCTCCTGATCTGCTCTTGGTGTGGAAGCACCATTCAGGCAGCAACTACATTCTTTGTCATGATGAAACACAAAAAGTCACTAAATTAACCTGTGCTTAACTTTCTGATAACTTGCCACAAAAGTAGTCAGGGTTAATTTAAAGGCAATGTGTAAAGCATTTATGCAGCACACAAACAGCGTTTAAGTGACAACACAACACAAGAAAAATTCCAAACCAATTTACAATAAAAAACTGAATTTTAATAAATAAAATGATATGGGAATGCCAAAAATTCAATGTGTAGAACCAGAGATATTGAATTTTAAAGTTTTAAGTAAAAATAGAGCAAAAATGTTTCCACACGCCAACTGTGGATATGTAGTTGTGCTGGACCAGAACAAAATCTCAATTTCCGGCTAATGCTAATGGAGTGCAGGACTGGCCTAGAATGGAGTTCAGGCCTTTAGAATTGTATTTCATGTCCTTAGTACTAGGTCTGCATTGTGTGCTTTTCAAGGCTTTGCCTTCCTCTGCATTGGTTCCGATGAAGCTTTCAGTTGTGTGGCGAGACTTTGCAGGGTTTTGTGTCACTCTGCATTAGTTCCAATTAAACTTTCAGATGTGAGGAAAGGCTTTGAAGGGCATTGCATCACTCTGCATCCGTTCTGATGAAACTTTAAGATGTGTAGCAAGGCTTTGCAGAGCTTCATGTTGATCTGCGTCAGTTCTGATGAAGCTCTCAGCTGAGGCAAGGAAGAGTTCTCTCTAAGGCAAGCCAAGTGTCCAGGACATGGGGTCACCTCTGGGGGATCAGGACTCATTTCAGTAGAGGCCAGCAGCAGGGGTCAGGCAAGATCAGTTGCAGGCCCAGCCAGGTCCTGTTTCAGCAGGTAAGCTGGGCAGTTGCGATGCAGCCTTTGAAGCCTAATTTGTCCCTGTAGCTCACACAGGTCAGCCAAGTGACCTTTGGAGTCACCTTGGGTAGCCTGGGATGAAGGTAAACAGGTTCAATCTTCCTTCTTCAGACAGCAAGGCAGACCTTCAAACAGTAGGGCAGTCCTCTGGCAGCAGGACACTCCTTGTTCTGTAATTTCCCAAAATCCAGAAGTGCTCTTATGAGTGGCTCTGGAGGCCCGATAATTATACCTGGTGACAGCCTTTGTGTGGGGTGACTCCCTGCCCCACCCCCATATCTGGTTCTGGTAAGCTCTCCTTCCTTCCCTGTCAAGGCTCCAGACTGCCTGGGGGTGAGAAAAGGCAGGGCAGGCCTGGTGTCAGGTTCCTTTGTGTGTGCAGGAGGGAAAGCCCTTTGAACTGTAAGTGGGGCTGCAAATGACCAGTCCCTAGTCATCTTGCCAAGATGGCCCATCTTCCTGTCCACACCTAATCCCCCTTTGGGTCACTGTCTAGAAGTGATACACAAACCCCAAACCCAGATCCATTTACAGTCATGGGACCCAGGACATTAACAGACTGCACAAATAGTTGTGACCTGAAATTACCAACTTTCTAAAAGTGAAATTTTCAGAACTCTAACTCATAATCCAGCTTCATCATTAAAGATAGATTTAAGAGCCATAGCCTCTTTTGAGATGCACAGACCTGGGTTGTAAGCCTCAAATGCCTCCTATATTTTGCCAGTGCTTGATACATATTTAGTAGTGGCATATCTCACTTCCTCCCTGAACACCAAATCCAGCATTTCCTTGAAGCGGAATCTCAACATTTAACATTTACTATACACAGTGGTAAGAATGATCAGCAAGGTCACAAGGAGCTGTCGGGTAGTGTTTGAGGTTGCAGTTCAGTCTTAGAGACCCATGTACAAGTATCATGCATAAGAAGCCAGTAATAATTGCAGGAATCTGCATTCTAAAGGGCATATTTATACTTTTTGACACAAAACTGAGCTAATGCAGTTTTGCGTAAAAAGATTTAACGCGGGCTAACACCATTTTCTTAGCGCCACCCGTTCATCAAATGTATACTTTGACGCACGGTGGCACTAAGAACTGGTTAGAGTAATTTTTTTCCGCTAACCATTGCGTCATGTCGTAAAGCAAAATGACGTTAACACAGAAAAAATTACTCTAATCCGGTTTGCAACGCTGAAAACGTCGCAACTGGATATGTGCCAATTTCCACCGCAATAGCGTCAAAAAGTGACGCAAATGCAACAGACAGTGCTAAGGAGCTCCAAAATGGATCCCAGAAGCCAGGAGAGACCCCAGGGAGACCTCAATCTACCAAGAACCAGCCAGGAGGACACAAACAAGACCCAGGGGAAAGACAAGTGTCTTTTCAGCGCAGGGGAGCATGAAATACTGGTCAGAGAGGTGACGGAGCACCAGCATCAACTTTTCATCACCTCTAAATTGCTAATTGGGAGGAGAGAGGCAATTTGGCAACAAATTGTCAAGAAGATAAACAGTGTGGCAGAGGTCAGGAGAACTGTCACTGAGTGCAAGAAACGCTGGCATGACTACAAGCGCAGGAGAAAAGAGAAAATGGCAATGAACAGGAAGGCAGCCCTGCAAACTGAAGGTGGGAGTCCAGCATTGTAGGAGGCCCTGGATGAGATGGAGGAGATGGGTGCAGACGTGATCCCGGAGGAGATGGTCACAGGAATCGCAGGACAGTGCAGACTATTAGGAAACAACACATATGCAGGGTAAGTTCCATGGGGGATCAAAACGCCTAAATGTCAAGTGCAAGAAGGGGGAGGTACATACCTACTACACAATGCATGTCAGCCATGGAAATCAGGCAGTGGAAAGGGCAAAGGGGCACGGGTGCACGGGTGCATGGGCTGTGCAGGGGCATCCAGGGGCACAGCACAACACAACACCAACAACCTTTGCATGGGGGTACACCGCCATGTCAAGGCTGCTGGAAAGGCAAAGCCAGTCCAGGAGGTAGGCTAGAATGTAAAACTGGGCTGCTGTCACAGGATAGCAGGTATTGTCAGAATGTGGCATTTACCATTGACAACATTTGACACTACTACCTTTGCTGTATGTGCTGGTCAATAAGGAAATGGCAGTTAGGTGCCCATGGCACAAACACACACAAAATGAGGGTTCAGGATGACTAAGTAGTCAATCTCCTTCAATTCCTATCCAAGTGCAACTCTTGTCAAATGTTTATGTCCATAGGCTCAATAAACATCAGGCATTGTCACTTACATTATGAAGTACACAGCAGTAATATCATTCCCATGCTGCCCATACCAGGGTCTACCCCGTGCCTGTGTTACAATAGCTGCAATGCCACCTTGCAACATCTCAACTGTTATACTGCTAGGACAACAGCATTGAGGGGGAGAGGATATGTGTGTAGCTAGTGAAAGACACCTGCACAGTCATAAGAGGAAATGGAACTCTGCCAGGCCCATCAGTGCAATGCAACATGACAAACTACCAATGCTGTGGGAGTACAGCGAGAGCTGGCCAAGGAGTTGTGGATGGGGATGAAAAATATGGCAGCCAGCCTTGAGGGGATGTGAATGTGCGTGATGACATAAGCAGAACAGTCAGCAGCCATGCAAGTCGAACAATCACTGCTGCAACAGTGTGAGAGGGACTTCACCACTAGAGTGAGGGATTTGACACAACACCTGGCCTCCCAATCCTTTCACTGCATGCATGACAACAATCAGGACTCCCTCAGGGCCGACCTCGCTGCCTACCACAGGGATGTTGCTGCCATACTCAATAACCAGCAGCTCCTCCTTGCTGCAGTATGCCCTTAATAGTTCCATAGTTGGCAGCTACCGGGAATTCAGAGTCCACTTCTCCAAACACCGAAGTGTATGTTGCCCCCTCAAACCCACCACCACCACCACCAAGGGCAGAGGAGATGACACACACATCAGAAGATGAAGACGTGGAACAGATCACCTTCACCCGTAGAAGTACCCGGTAGCACCAGCCCACGCCACATGGGCACTGATTTTCCTATGTCCTGTGCTTGACAACATTCCAGTCTTGCTACAGTTGGTAACATGCACTGTTCTCCAACACACTGTGGCCCGTATTTATACTCCGTTTGCGCCGAATTAGCGTCGTTTTTTTCGACGCAAATTCGGCGCAAAACTAACGCCATATTTATACTTTGGCGTTAGACGCGTCTAGCGCCAAAGTATGGGCAAATAGCGTCATTTTTTTGCGTGAACGCCTTCCTTGCGTTAATAAGATGCAAGGAAGGCGTTCCCGTCTAAAAAAATGACGGCGACGCAAATGCGTCGTATTTATACTCCCGGGCAAAAATCACGCCCGGGAGTGGTCGGGTCAAAAACCCCCGCATTTGCGCCACTTTTTAACGCCTGGGTCAGGGTAGGCGTTAAGGGGCCTGTGGGCTCAAAATGAGCCCACAGGTGCCCTCCCATGCCCCCAGGGACCCCCCCTGCCACCCTTGCCCACCCCAGGAGGACACCCAAGGATGGAGGGACCCATCCCAGGGACATTCAGGTAAGTTCAGGTAAGTATAATTATTTATTTTTTAAACAATTTTTGGGTGGCATAGGGGGGCCTTATTTGTGCCCCCCTACATGCCACTATGCCCAATGACCATGCCCAGGGGACATAAGTCCCCTGGGCATGGCCATTGGGCAAGGGGGCATGACTCCTGTCTTTACTAAGACAGGAGTCATTTAAATGGCGTCTGGGCGTCGAAAAACATGGCGCAAATCGGGTTGAGGCGATTTTTTTGCCTCAACCTGACTTGCCCCATTTTAAGACGCCCTAACGCCATTTTCCCCCTACGCCGGCGCTGCCTGGTCTACGTGTTTTTTTTCCACGCACACCAGGCAGCGCTGGTCTGCTAGCGCCGGCTAACGCCATTCCATAAATACGGCGCCCGCATGGCGCTTCAGAATGGCGTTAGACGGCGCTAAATTTTTTGACGCTAAACTGCGTTAGCGCAGTTTAGCGTCAAAAAGTATAAATACGGGCATGTTTACCTTACCATTATGGACTGCAATTGTCTCTCACTACCCAACTGGCAATTCATGTTCCTCTGCACTGAATGAAACTCCATCGCAACATGTCCAATGACATGTCCCTCAACATTGCACTTCAGTTGCATCACAATAAAATGCGTCACGCCAATGGACTTACAAACCTGGACTATGTAAATATTGCACTACAGCACTTTAAAATAAACAGCACCTACACAACTACTTTGTCTCTGAGTAATGTGACACATCTAAAGTGCAGGAGATTTGTGATGCATGTAACATGTCAATGGCCGCAGAATGTCAATACAAGAGCGTAGAAAGGATGTTGGTTGATATCTATGCACAAGGGTCTGGATTTTATAAATCATCGGTGCTGCTTGTGGCTCATTTCTGAAGTTAAAGAAACACAAACAGTAAAATACTGTGTGAAAATTGTATATGTCAGGCCCAAGGTATCTACAAGATGAAACTCAATGCTGGCGACATTCCCTAAAAGACAATCATTGTGTATGTGACATATGACTCTAAACATAAATCCCACAACGACAACATACAGCAGGAATGGATGTGTAAGAGTGTTTGGACAATAATGTCACCTGGGAGTACAATGAAAAAACGTATAGGCGTGAATTTTGTATACTGAACTTCAGAAGATTTTGACACCACTCAGTTTTTCAGGCTGCAGGCAGACGTCCCACAGTGGTGAAGACTCCAACACAGGATCCAAACGATGACAGCTTTAAAATCACACCTACCTGTCCAATACATGGGAACCATAGTCACCTTGAGTAGTGGGTACAATGGATGGCAGATGAATAGATTTGTAGCTTTGTTGTAGCTGCCAATGTGACAGCTCATTTGGAAGTGGGAATAAACATTTCAAGAATGGGATGTGGATGCAGGATGGAATACACAGGCAAACACAAATCTGACACTGCACACTCATGCAAAGGCCCAGATCCCCAAGCATATGACACATACCGTAAAGGAGTACCTAAATCTTTATTAAATATGTATGAAAGAAAACTTAAACTATGTCACACACCTATATTAACCTAACCTATCCTAACTATACATTACCCACAACTGGCCCTAACTACCCTATGCTAAACTTACTTACCACATGTAACTAAACACACTAAACATCAACCTCCCCACCCCCCTTATATGATGGGACATGTGTAGGACAACATATACTAACCTAAACAGATAATAACTAATACTAAACGAATATATATATTTTGTATTTTTTAATTTTTCATTTTTTTTTCAAGAATACACATCAACCCCCACCCACCCACAAACTAACATATGATAATTGAACTCCCCCGACCCCCCAACCTACTTATCCTATCTAAGCTAAGAGCCTACTCTAACCTATCACTAAAACACCTAAACCTACTAAAAAACAGTATAGGGGAAGAGGAGGGAGGGGACAGAATTAGGGGTGAGGCAAAACTGGACTCAGAGGTTTACCCTCCTCAGATTTTTTTAAATTGATTTAAATCTTCGTCTGTTGCGGGCTACCTCACGCTGGAGACTGTCCATTCTCCTTCTGACCCTATGCATGTCCTGCTGTAGCTGCCGCAATAAGGCCATGTCCATACCACCTGCTGTGGTGGTTTGTGTCGCTGTGGTTGTGGCAACTGCAGGTGCTAGTGCCATGGTTGGGGGTGGTGGCATAGATGGTGCAGCAGTTGTTGTGCCTTCTGCTCCAGATGTTGAGGGTGCAGCAGGTGTGGCAGGGATACCGGTGTCCACTGTGCCTGCAGTCGGGTGGTGGCGGAACCTGTTGCGGTCAATGCTGGGCCCCGTTGGCTAAAAGCCCGCCATGCTCCTGTGGCTCTTTCACAATGATAGCGTCTTGCCATCATTCTATACCCAGCCTCCACATCAAGGATGTGCCTGTTTCACACTGCCCTCCTCTGATACTCTCGAATTTGTTCGGCTTTCATGTTGGTTGCTGTAAAAAAGAGACAGGCAAACATTAGTGTCATCATTGTGTGATGCATGTACAGATGATAATAACACTTCCTCACAAATTCCTCACAAATTGCACATGCAGTCCAAATCACAGTAAAGATGATAGGTTGACCCTGAGGAATTACAGGGCAACGCAGCCTACCCAGCAACTATCTAACAGCACAGCAATGCACAACAAGGTGTGTTCCAAATTAACTGATCTGTGCATATATGTAGTGCAATGTGTCACATTGCAAATACAGCAAATACTCAACATGTGCCAGGCCAACTAATCCCTATCATCTGGATCAACTTCAAGGCACACAAGACCTGTGATTTGTATATGGAACTGGCAGGATGGTGTGCAGTTGCTAATCATAAGGGGTCAGTGTAGTTTGGCACACATGCATGCTTGAATTACATGTCTGTCATCTACACTATGACCATCACACCTAGCTACCTATATTTTCTCCTCTTAACCCTGTCCCTCAGGGGGGATGGGCATGCAATACATATTTTCAACCGTCAAAGACAACCACTAAGATTTGTCCATCTGTACATGGATTTAGTGAGGGGAACACATGGAAGGAGGCCTGTCAACTAGGAGTTAGTCAACCATTGGTCATTCACATCTATATTCATATTTCCATTTGTGGACAACCATCAATATCAGATCACACTAACACATTTCCTAAATCACCCACATTGATGCAAGCACACATCTGGCCTTGACATGCCTGCACGCCTATAACATAACACTTAAGTTGCACGTAAATGGAGTACAACATGTGGGGCTAGATGTTGGGGGACAGTCACCCATACAGTCCTATATGTTCATTACATTACAGGGATGCGCAATTTTGTGTGTTAAAATGATGCATCACTGTTTTGTGTGAATTAGGGTATGAATTGCTGACTTAATTATGACACTGGACCACCTCCAAATCAAATGTGGGCCTAAATGTGGCTACAAATCACATTGTTCACCTGCCCATGCCTATTGCGCAGCAATAGACTCCCAAGATATGACTCTGAGCCAGTGAATGCCTAACTCTTCCATGGAACACTATGTCAACCTCCAGTCAAGTCACATATCAGATCATGTGCCAGCTCATCATATCTTGCAATGGGTCCAACACACAAGAGTCAATCACAGAACAGCTGCAATCACAACACAGGACAGACATTTTCACACTTACTGGATACATCTGGGTCCTCAAATCGAGCCACTTCGCCAATGGTATAGGGGGCTGGTCTACCTACAAAACATGGAAGGGAGATATATGCTCAACCTCTGATCACTGTACAAACATGGGAACAACATATCACAGTGTGTGACATTTTATATGATAGAGCTGCACATCAGGCATGTAGACACTCCAACAGACATGCCACTGCAACCTTACATTGACACTGTCACTCCAGTGAGTGATAGACACACATATGCACACATGCACTGGCCCTAACAATCATGTGGTGCTAAACCTGACTACACACTTTTGTGGCTAATCCATTTCAGATGGTACTCCATTTCATCATTTTTTATTGGGTGACAATTGTAATGCCACTTTCCTGGTGCACTGCAATACCAGTGTGTTAAGGAAGATGCCAATTCAGGTAGGTTTATAGGTGAGTTTATTTTCCAAAGAAATGGCCCGACACAAGAAGGCGGCACAACACTCCTTGCACCTCCGGTCCCGAGTCTGGAGCCAACGTCTCTGCCGCGAACTTGGAATCCCTTCTCCCCGTTGCTATGCTCCGATCAGTGACACGTAGAGGCAAGTGCCCGTGTCACTGAGCGCGAGCATCATAACACATCTTCCCCTTTAACAAAACAAAACAGTAAAACATGTGCATGTTTGCATTTTAACCCAGCCAAAAATTACCCCCAAAAGAAAACAATACGTTAAATAAACATTTATAGTACATTGCACACATAGGGGGTCATTCTGACCCTGGCGGTCATCGACCGCCAGGGTCGACGACCACGGAAGCACCGCCAACAGGCTGGCAGTACAGCCGCGGTCGCCCAGCCGGGTCCGGCGGTTTCTCGCCGGATTTCCCCCGGCTGGGAGAATCCTCCATGGCGGGATTCCGACCCCCTTCCCGCCAGCCTGTTTCTGGCGGTTTTCACCGCCAGGAAGAGGCTGGTGGGAACGGGTGTCGTGGGGCCCCTGGGGGCCACTGCACTGCCCATGCCACTGGCATGGGCAGTGCAGGGGCCCCATAACTGGGCCCCAGCAGGATTTTCACTCTCTGCTTTGCAGAGAGTGAAAATTGCGACGGGTGCAACTGCACCCGTCGCACCCCTGCAACTCCGCCGGCTCCATTCGGAGCCGGCTTCATTGTTGCAGGGCCTTTCCCGCTGGGCCGGCGGGCGCTCCTTTGGCGGGCGCCCACCGGCCCAGCGGGAAAGTCAGATTGGCCTCCGCGGTCTTTTGACCGCGGAGCGGCCAAGTGGCGGTTCCCGCTTGGCGGGCGGCGGTCGCCGCCCGCCAAAGTAGGAATGACCCCCATAATCTTGAAACTTGTTTGGTTTTCTGACCACACAACCACATCTACTGATTTTCTCAGCACAGATCTCCGTATGATTATTCGAGACAGCCTGTTCATTAGCCAAAAGGCCACAATCCAAATGATTTGTCTTCTTCCAGTCCATCAGCCAATCAAATTTGCATTGCTAGTGTGCCGGAGGGACTTCCTGTGCGTGACTGACTTCCTCCTTTTTATTCTCAGCTGGAAAAAAATCACCATTGACACAAACAGATACAGACAACAAATGCCAAACCTTCCCATCGCTCACCAAAACTGAATCACAGTACATATTGTGCACTGTAATTAAAATACAAAAGTCTAACAGACATCCGGGCTATACGAGGTGAAGCTGTAATTAAGCCTTTTCGTCGTCAACACTTTTGTGAGAGGCTTATGATCACACCTCAACAATACATGGTAACCCCACATGTAGTGTCTATAATGTTCCAACCCCAATACACAAGCTTATGTTTCTCGTTCAATCACTGAATATCTTTCTTCAGTGGGCGTAATAGAACGTGAGGCACAAGCTATGATTCTCTCAACACCCTGACTGTCAATTTGAGATAGGGTTGCACCAATACCTTTGGCACTAGCATCTGTGATCACAATACTTTGTAACATTGATTAAGACCATGCAACGGTGGAGCACTAGCAATCTCACTTTTAATAACTTCAAAAGCACTATCACAATGTTCATCCCACACAAATTTGCTGCTAGTTTTAAGAAGTTGTCGCAAGGCAAACGTTTTTTCAGAAACATTGTGTAAAAATTTGGCATAAAATTCGGCTAGACCTAAAAAAGCCCTTACATCATCCTTGGACTGTGGTCTAGGTGCTTCCTTCACTGATTCCACCAGTTCAAATTTAGGTTTGATACCAATCTCCAAGATCTCGTGACCTAAATAGTTTATCTTATTTGCTGCAAATCTGCACTTACTAAATTCAGCTGTTAAATCATGCTCGCTTAGTCTTTTCAAAACTTCATCAAGGATTTGGTTATGTTCCTCCAAATGTTTTCCCATTATGAAAATATTGTCCTGAAAAATCAGTACATTTCTCATGCCTGTCAACACCTTATGCATCAGACGCTGAAACATGGCAGCTGCAGAGGCTAACCCAAAAGGTACTCTCTTGAACCTAAAACAACCAAAAGGGGTTATGAAAGATGCCAAACTCCTGCTATCTGCATGTAATGGAATTTGATGATATGCAGCTTTAAGGTCTAAACTTGAGAACCACTTAATACCTTTGATTCTATCTAGCATTTCATTAATCCTGGGTAAAGGAAACTGATCCACTACTATACTCTTGTTAAGATCCCTAAGGTCAACACATAACCTCAGTTTTCCCTTTTTTTTCTTAACAACAACCAAAGGTGAAACCCACTCTGAAGACTCTACAGGTTCGATAATACCATCCTTCTGTAATCTAAATAACTCCTCTTCTACCTGTTTCCTTACAGAGACAGGAATAGATCTGACTTTATGTATACACGGAGTAGCATTTGCTTTCAATTGTATCTTATGCTGGAAACTTTTAAGTTTCACAATCTTGCCTGAAAAACATTAGGATTTTTTTTTGCAATTCTACCCACAAATTCTGCATCTTGCTGGACTACAGACACAGGAGTTGCACTACTGGGATCCATAACTATACCCAGTTCTCCTTGGTCCCTCCATCCAAGCACAGATGGCCCTGTTTCCGAAACATACACCTTGCACATCGCCTGCTTATGTTTGAATTTAACTAAAAGTTTCCTATAACCCATAATATTAATGGATTCGCCAGTGAACGTTCTTGGCGCAAGGTTGGAAACTTTAAAACAGTTCCCCAACACAGGTTCAAAATATTGCCTCCAAACTTCTCTGTTGATAATAGTGTAAAGAGAACCTGAGTCAGCAACAACAGAAATGTCAATGTCTTCTATTGATATTTGACATAAAGGTCTACAACCATTACCTTTTACATTCTGATCAATGTCACTCACATTCAAAATGCATAACTTAGAATCAAAATCTTCAGAAGAACTATTTTCATGCAATTAGCACTCATCCACGCACTTAACATACGACTCATGAGCACCCATTTTCTTTTTACCACAAGCTCTAGCAAAATGTACCAAGACCCCGCAATTTGAACACTTCTGATTGCGAGCAGGACATTTCTTATCATTTGCCAAATGAAACTTGCTGCCAAATCTAAAACAAGATCTGTTGTCTTTTACAAACACATCTTGTCTGTCTTTGCGTAATGATCCACTAGTCCTACTAAAGACTTTGTTGCTTTTCTTCACGAAATTAATGGAGGTGTTATCGTCCAGATTTGTCAGAGGCTTATCCTCACTGTGCAGTACAGCTTTAGCACATCTTCCAGTTAATTCAGCAGTCTTGACCATTTCAATGACTTCCTGTAACGATGACTCTCCTCTAGCCCATAATTTCTCTTGTATGTGAGGGTTACCAGTGTGCATTATCACTTGATCTCTGATTAAATCATCGTGTAAGGTTCCAAATTTTCAAGAAAGTGCCAAATTTTTCAGTGCGGCCACAAAGTCTTCAACAGATTCTTCCTGCTGTTATTTCCTATGGAAAAATGTGTACCGATCCACAGCTACACACACTGTGGGTTTAAAATACTCAGTGAGGACTTCAAGAGCGTGACTATAAACGTCACCTTGATCAGGCAATCTCGTTTTTTTATGTATGCTGTTATAAATTTTTAAACCCTTTGCGCCCAAGTAATGCAGTTTTTTTTTTTGTTTTTTTTTCTGGTGTGGTTCTTCATCTTCAAATGTAGAAATATACTTCTCAAAGTATTCTCTCCACTCTCCCCATTTCAGCAAAGGTTCTCCTTCCTTAGTCATAAAAGGTTCAGGTGCAGAAATATTCCAAATATTTCCTGAAGCCATAGTGGTTATTAAAAGAAAAAAACTCAAGAAAAATCACGAAGTGTAAATATTTCCAGATGTCAATAAACGAGTATTTTGCAGGTTCCAACAAATGTAGTACTGCAAATTAATGCATTTAGTATAGTGGATAAGGTACTACCGACCAAGGCGTTTTTTTTTTTTTTTTAACTTGATTTCATACTTCCAGAAGAGACATATATTCTCAAAATTGTGACCGGAATCAAAACACGTTCAATAATAAACAGTCCTGCAGGCTCACATCTGCGCGTGACTCATAGGCACACGACTTCCAACTGGAGAACAACAAAGCGCACGAGGAGCAGAGTGCGCGCCAATGGAAACAAATCGCACGATAGGCAGTGTGTGTGCCAAACGGCATTGCAGGAAGTAGAGAAGCAGCGCGCGTGCCAACGGAACTATAACAAAGCGCACGCAAGGTAGTGCGCCTGCCCAACGATCTTGTAAGAAACACGTGCACAAACACGCTGATTGGCTGTAAAAAAAATATTACCGGAAGTCCTGTAAGCGAGCAGAGCGTGCACCGTAAGTTGAGCCGCAGCAGTCAGCCGAATAACGAAAGTCCTTTAGATGATCCCATCCTCGTCGCCAAATTTGTTAAGGAAGATGCCAATTCAGGTAGGTTTATAGGCAAGTTTATTTTCCAAAGAAATGGCCTGACAAAAGAAGGTGGCACAACACTCCTAGCACCCCCGGTCCGGAGTCTGGATCCAATGTCTCTGCCGCGAACTTGGAATCCCTTTTCCCCCTTGCTATGCTCAGAACACTGACACGTAGAGGCAAGTGCCCGTGTAACTGAGCGCGAGCATCACAACACAGTGACTCAGGTATTGTGGCTTGTGCATCAAGGAACAATGAGCAACTATGTGATGAACATGTGAGTTGATTTGCATTCAGGAATTATAGTGCTTTCAGTGGTCCATAATAGGTGTGCCAGTATTGTATGTAGGTTACATATGCCCCATTGGCAGTGTCCCCTAAGCCGTATATGCCCCCTATGACAACATGATGGCAGGGATCCTGTGTGTGAAATGATGACAATGTAGCACTAAACATGGATTGGCCACTTTGCTGTTCCAAAACTGCAAAATAATGTATGCTGACAGTGTCTTAGCTGATCATTGTTGACAGAATGCATGGGCACAGGTGTAGTCATTTTCCCCTGAAATGTGTCACTCAGGGCAAAGTGTACCTATATCAGGTATTGTGAATCACACATTGCGAGACTCAGCAACTAGCAATTAGCAAGTTGGATGATTAGAGGTAGAACACTCGAAATGACACTGTTTGCAAATAAGAAATGGGGTAGCAAATGACCAACCTCTTCAATCATGATAAGGTAGATCTCATTTTGAAAACGCCTTGGGAATGGTGGCACTCACCGGAATGCTGGCCTGCTGAGCTCAGCAGACCACCATGTCAGTGAACTGCTTTCATACTGAGATGTTAACATTTGTTGAAATGCAGAAATATTTCAGAAGGGGTGTACAGAGAGTATTGTAACAACCTATTTCATTACTAGAATAGATTTTTGGAAGCAGTAAGTGGTCCCTTGCACAATTTCATGCTCAGAAATAGTTTGTGTCCATGCATTCACAAAGAGGAGGGTTTCCATGCTGACCTTCTTCCTTTTGAAAATGGGTTGGCACCAATTTGAAACAGATGGTAACTGCAATAGCTCAGTCCCGGCAATTGTGCCCAAGAAAAAAATGTCTTAGGCGCCTGCGACTCAATGATAGGATTTGAATGCCTAATCTTAAATGCCACTAGAAGATCCTGTTTTGTGATTGTGCAATCTGATAGCAGAATGGGCCATTTGGGTTTGTCCATGTGAATGAATATTTGTCCTGACGTAAACACAAGAATTCAGTAAACTTAGATATTAGTGAAGGTTATAAAGAGCTTGGTACATATGGCCCTGAATACTGTTCGGACATGGCTCAACAAAACTGTGGACTGCATTGTTACTATGTAGTACCATGTGTAATACATCACATTACTGGTACACTTACAGTTTGTTCAACTTGCATTCCACATGGCCACAAGCATTGCATGCAGCATGTCATGACATCTGCTACTCTCACTCAGGAGCATTGAACTGCACACATTTGTCAATGTGATACTCACCAACAGGGCTACCAATCACCACACCCAGGTGGTCCAGCAGGTCCTGCTCTCGGGCCACCAGGTCAGCCCAGCGATGCTTGAGCTGGTGCTCATTTTGGGCGGTGTTAAATATCCTGCTCAGATGGACCAGCACCTTTGACCAGCGCAGCCGTCTTGCCTCTGTGTGATACCCCTGTATCACACAGCCACCAGCATCCAACATCATGGGAAGGAAGTGACACACCAGCCACACAACTGACCCAAGCTCCTCCTCACCCATGCGCCCCAGCCTTGCCCTTCCCGACATAATACAAAACACAATGTTTGACAGTAAATAGGGAAAAAAAGGAAAAGGAAGTAGAAAAAAGGAAACTTACAAAACCCAATCAAAGACCCAAACTACCCCAACTAATCCTACCTACAAACAGACCCCTGTGATCGGTTCCCGTGTGGATGGAATACTCGAACGCGTTGGTCAGGTGTACCAGTGTTTTATTAGAACAAGAGGATAGTCGGTGAGGTATGGTGCAGGTAAGTGTTTAAAGGTTTTCTCCTTTGGGTGGCGGGTGATTTCTTGTTGTGGTCGCTCTCACTCTTCTCTCTCTTTTGTTTCCTTGGCGTACAGGTGTCCCGGGAGGTACATGTGAAGAGAACAGAGGACATAGGGTAAGTGGAGGGATCACTTTTGGGGTTTTTATCTTTCCTTTCTCTTTCTAGTCTCTGCCTGTGTTACTTCACGTTTTACAATGGCTATGATATCACTGTCTCTCTTTTGCTTGCTGTCTCTCTTTGTATGTCTGTTCTGAAACCGGTCTTCTGGCCTTTTCAGTGCGTTAATGTCTTTTCCCTTCTTCCGTTGTGCCTTCTATAGTTTCTTAGGTGCAGTGCCTTTCAAGTGCCTTAGTCTAAATATAAAAGTGCTTCAGTGTGCTCGATGCGAGAGGGTGACGGTGCTCTGCTTCCCCCCTCCCCTTTTTATTCCCTCGTTCCTCCCCACCTTTTCTTCTCCCCCCCTCTACCCCTTTCATACATCTCTCTCACTCTCGCTCTCTTTCTCTCTCTTTTCCCCACTCAGGTATGTAATCCCACGCACCTGGGTTCGCCACGCTTCTCCAGAAGCATGGCGGGCATTAGCGTTTCGTCCTCCCGGCTGCCTGCTCCCGCGGGACCTGTCAGACGTCTCCGGCTGGTTTCTCAGAGTTGCATTCGGCAGTTGCTGGGTCCGGGTCTCGAAGCGCCGCCCTTCTTCCTCTTTGGTGACCTCCGGTGGCCCGATTCTTTCCTCCTCTTGTGATCATCCGTCCGCTTCCTCCACACCATCGATACCCGCCAGTGTTGTCGGAGGCAAATTTAACCTGCCGGCAGCCCGCCAATCCTGAGAGTCCCACCAATCACGGGACGGGAGGCGGGTCAGGCAACGGTCCCCAGGGGCAGAGTCAGTGCAGGACCTGGAAGTGTGCGGGGGATCGCCAATCAACCCGTCACAACCCCCAACAGTACAAATACAAATCTAATAACAATAAAAGACACAAAAACACTTACACAGGTACAAAATACAGTTAGTGAACACCAAAAGACAAAAGATAGACCACACAGGAGACAAAATACAAAATCCATAGAAAAGCAAACCAACACACAGCCACACAGTCTAGAAAAATCACAGACTGGAAAGTGAAAGTGAAAGTCCACCCACTGTACCATTTCTGTAAACAGGATATCCTATTACATCACTTCCTGTCTCATTTGCACCCCGTTTTCTGTCTTGCGTGTAATTTTTTGATGCTTCTGTAGTTTGCGTCAAAAGTTTTGACGCATAGGCGTCAAAATCCCACGCATTCATGGAACAATTAATTTTCAATGGATATCCGCATGCCTGGGGTGCGCTGGTGGAATTAACGCTAGGGACCCATTGATGTAATTTGAGCGTTTGTGTCATTTTTTGACTCATTTGCATAAAAAATTCTGACTCAAACTGTGTTTGCATCATTTTTCATATTTTTACATGCATACAGCCTATAACTAGACAAAGATAGGATGGTATGACCTGCAGTGTGTGTAGACCATGCTATTGCGGCCCACATTACTAATATAATTGTGCAGGACTAGCTTTTTTAACTGATGCAACAGCAGCGCAAACTTTGGAAATTAAAATGGAATTTTTAAGTTTGCGCAGATGTTACGTCAATAGAGGGCAGCAAGGCTACGCTACAAAAATATGAATCATGGCCTGTGTGTTTTGTGTGTGAATTGACTGTTAAAACTATTTGTGTACTTCTGTGGGAACAGCATGCAATACATTATGTGTGATGTTCATGAATGAATGTGTTACAAATGGGTATCAATACATATGCCAATCAATGAGGTACAACAGTCATGATATGTGTTTGTAATATGTGTCGACTCTTTTGTTGTGTGTAGTTGTTTGACTTTGGGGACAATACATTACTCACGACAAACAATACACAGGGAAGATCGTGGATGGCTGATGAGGGCTATGTCGGATATGTTACCCCCACATGTCATTAATTGTTGGCTACCACTTCATGATTACTTGTGTGTATACTACTCATGAGTCAGGAATTTGAACATGTTTGGTAGGTACAGTGTTTGTGACACAGAGCCTCAGTTCCAATCAGAAAATTGTTATGTACACCAGTTTGACTAATGTAAATGACCTATGTTCCTCCTGTGGCTGTGGTGGACCAGCAGCCCAGGCTGCATGTGTTCACATATTTTGAGAGGTTCATTGCACAAAAGTGTCCAGTTCAAGTGTGTGGCCATGTGTACCCTCTGTCAGTATTGGCCTCCATGGTGTAACGGTTATGTGCAGGTCTAGTCACGAGCCTGTGGAGGCAACCCTTGAGTTCACAGAGTATCTTTCAAAGCAGATTTGACCTAAAGCTGAACATCAGCTAAAGGCATACAAGGGGATAGGGCAGCTACGGTACAGCAGAAAATACAGAAGAGTGAAGACAGAGCAACCTTGGTGTGGACAAGTATGTAATGGATCAGTAAAGGACAAATAGGCAGGTCTCATCACTACATTTGTATACAGGGTAGGGCTTTGAACTTCCCACAACAACATGGAACATCAGTGCCTCTGTGCAGATTAATCTCACAGCTAGACACCACCCAAGCCCCATCGAAAGGTGGTGGCAGAAGTGAATCTGTGTCTGGACCGTCAGGGCACAAACATGAATTGTCCTTAAATACACATTATCGGCCCTTGTGTTTTGGGCTGGAGGCACAGTACCAAATTGAGGAATGCAGCCATATCACACGGTCACTGTTTGGCACTAATGAATACATGCAAAACCAGACAAAGGATGGGGGCCGGATTCGCCCCCTGGAAAACATGTGCCAGTACAGAAATAAAATTAAACTATTCTATACAGTTGAGGACTGATCGTACACTTACCAGACACAATACCCCAAAAGGAAACGGTGGGCATAGAAAGTAACTATGAGGCAAATGCAGGCAGAGGGAACGGCTCTGGTTGACGCAAAGACTGGAACTGGTCTGACTAACAGGAAGCAGGCTCTGTCAGAAACAAACATGAACAAGGCAGAAAAACAGGGAGCAGAGTCTGACTGGAACAAGCAGGAACAACACTGTGGAAACAAAGAGCAGTTTCAAGGGTACTCAGCACTGTAACACAATCCAACAAGGGCTCTGGTACACAAATGAATTGTACTCCAATGCACAACAAGGACCTTCAGGGAAAGGCAGCTTCTAAGCAGTTCCAGGCAGCAGCACGGTCAGGGCAGAGTCAAATGGCTGGGCTGCATGAGAGAGCTCACAGGTGTGTGCAGCTTCAGTCTTTCACAAGTCCTTGAGATGAGAATGCAGTTTAAGGGTCCAACCAGACTTTTCCCATGGGAAGCAATGGACAGAAGATTACAGGTCTTACCGACTACCAGGCAGTGCATTATGGGACATGAAGTCCATGCAGGCTGATGTAGCTGAACTATGGCATGCCATGCTGAACAGGGAAGCACACAGGAGTCAGAATGAGAGTCTGGGTGAGCGTAGATGATGATTCCCAGGGTACAGATAGTCCATTTACAGTGCCCCCTAGAGAAGGGAGGGCAGAGACTTAACACATGGCAGTGGCAGGACTTCTTACCAGGGATAGACTGCGCAGGGCATGTGTTGTGACCATTGCTTGTCATCCCTGGGACACTTATGCTATCCATTTTCAGGATTGATGCACCTCTTGTCACACATGCTCCTTGCAGAGATAGCTGATGTCACACTTAATGATGTCAAGGGTCTGGTCACACATTCCTGTTACCAATGCTATTTCACATCCACTGCCTCATATATGATGCACTTATTTACCTTATAATTGATGATGTCATACTTGTGTGCCATATGCTGCAATAGACCATGTTGGCAACATTGATGTCTCTCATAGCTGTGGTCCTATGAATTTACCCTTCAAATGTGAAAGAGAAAATATGTTTCTCATGCAAACTGTGTGTGATGTTTGCTGTACAATCATACCCATCAAATGTGATGTGGCATCAGAAGTAGTCAGATTTGTCTTTGTGACATGCTCCCTGAGGTAATACTCTGATTCCTAGAGGACATGTGATGCATAAATAATTACCCAGAGCAGGATTGAGTGATAAAGTGAGGTGTTTAATTCCATATCATAACAATGTGTTGATAGTGACTATTGTTGAAAAATGTTTTGAACTATCTGGTGTCTGCGACGCATTCCTGCAGCTGCGTTGGGATGTTCCCCCTCATTTTCCCGGGCAGCATCCACTTCCTCCTACTCTTCAGGCAGTTCTTGTTCACGTTCATATAGAGGGATGTTCCTCCTAACTCAAATGTTGTGAAGGATGGCACAGGTCAAAATGATCTTGTAGACCAGTTCTGGGGAATATAGGAGGTTGCCTTCTGTGATGTGCAGGCACCTGAACCTGGACTTCAGAATGCCAAAAGTCTGTTCAACAATGGTGCGTGTCCTCTGATGTGCCTCATTATAGGCACGCTCTGCTGCTGTGCTTGGGTTGGCAAATGGGGTTATGATCCATGGCTGGATCCCGTAACCCTGATCAGCTGAAAGAGAAAATAGGGGTACGTATATTGTTGTTGCTTGCACCAGGAATGTCATGTAGCATGGCAGTTGATATCTTGTGTTGTCTGTGACTCATGTCTGTTTGTGGTATTGTGTGGGATCCTAGGCTTCTGTGAGGTTCTTTCTGCACTGGGTTGCTTGACTTGAAAAACGTGTGTTTGGCTAATTGACCTGATATCTCTGGTTTATTTTCAAACTTGCAGTTCAGTGTGCATCTCCCATGCGTTATGTAGTGAGCAAGATGTTTTAGTGTGTGTTCACCGGAGGGGACATGAAACTTCAACACACACAATAGATTCCACTGTGGTGGTAACATGGTTGCACTACATGGCCTGGACATCCCATCCAATTAGACATATGTCATTGCAGATGAAATGCAACAGTGAGGCCCTTTGATTAGGCTGGGTGACAATGCACAACACATCTCCATAAGTTGGCAGCACTGAGGTGTTCAGTTTTGACAATGCACAATTGCCCCATGTGTAACTATGTTCTATGCAAACCTTTATTGTTCCCCCTGCCAGTGGCTCATGTGCAACCGTGCACCTACCCTACTGAACTTGCTCCAGGTGAGCTGGCTAACTGGATTGTGGAGGTGGATGTATGTGTGCAGGAAGGACCATCTCCCTGTACATCTGTTATGTAAATCGAGCATTGTCTCTTTCAGTATGTGCAGCAGTGTGCACTTTGCATTAGTGTCACATCAACATGTTTTCATAGCACAGTCCACTTCCTTATTGCTAGATGGCAACGTCACTCCAGGAGTGATGTGAAATGTTGGTACTGCCTCAGTATTTCCATGTCTCCTACATGTGAGTCAGTGTCATCATGCTATGTGTCTCATGGTGTTTGACCTGCAGCAACACACATTGCACACCCCTTACACCGTACATATTGTTTAGGAGGGTGTGGGATTAACTATGTGGCCTTATGTGATACTGACTGGTTAATCTTCCAAGTTGTATTGCAAGTGCATGCCATGTCATTGTCACTGGGTGGTTTTAAATTGGTCCCTTGTGGATCTAGAGTGGCATCTATTGTTATTGGCAGCCGTCATTTGTCCATAGGTGTGTATCCCATTGGGTCAGGATATCAAACATGACTACCAGTGTCACACCTCAGTGTCTTCCTGGCCATGTGTCAATGTAGTGGTGTATGTCTTGTGTGTCCTATTGGGTTGCTGTGCTGTGTGTATATTACTAGGTTTCTGGACTTACCGACAAGAAGGGCATTGCCATATCATCCATCCTGGAAGTGCTGATTGATGGTGCTGTGACGGAAGATGAAGGAATCATGTACACTCCCAGGATACTTTGCCATGATGTTGGTGAACAATCCCTGGTGGTCAACAATAGCCTGCACATTTATGGAGTGGGTGTGCTTTCTGTTGCGGTATAGGTGCTCGGTTGCAGCAGGTGGTACAATCCAGACATGTGTGCAGTCAATGGCACCAAGCACATGCGGGAAGCCATTTATTTGGTAAACCCCTGTTTGGTCTCCTGCTGCTTCTGCTGTGTGTTGGGGAAGCTGATGTGGCGGGTGTGACGGAAATGATGACATCAAAAACCTTGGGAAGGAAGGCAGAGAATGAGGGCTGTGATACCCCAGCAACCAGGGCACCCGTTGTTTGGAATTAACCACTTGCCAACATGTGGAGGACAGCTAGCAGCTTAGTCTCTGGTGAAATAATGTGGTGTGTCTGTAGGCTGGCTGTTAACTGTGGCTCAATTTGGCGTAGTAGCTGCTGTATGGCTTGCCAGTTGAGTCTGTACCTCTGGATGGTATCCTGTTCCCTGAGGCCCAGGAGGGTTGCCCTGGTCCTGAATAGCCTCTCCTGCCTTCTGCATTGCCTTTGGCGTCCTCGTTGGTGTGGTGGTAGCTGCTGTTGTTGGTCCTGTGCCCTGCGTCATCTGGCATGCTGCATGAGTAGCACCTCCATGTTGTCCTTTTTGAGCAATGATGTTGCTTGTGTGAGTTTTCCTTAAGTAGTGGTGTGTTTGCGCCATTTTAACGCATGTCCTGACCCAGGCGTTAAAATTTGACGCAATCTTGCCTTGTGTAATTTTTTTGGTCCGCTTCCCAGCCGTGCGTCATTTTCGCCATGAATATGGCGCACGGCTGTATGATTTTTTGGACGAGAAAGCCTCCCTTGCATCTCATTGACGAAAGGCGGTTTCATACATCCAGAAAATGATACAAACTCTGAAATTTTGATGCTATACGGGCCTAGCATCAAAATATAAATATGGTGTTAAATTTGCCCCAGATTAGCGTAAACAAAAATGACGCTAATCCGGCGCAAAGGGAGTATAAATATGGGCCTTAATTGATACACTGTACATATGTTCATTTTGATTTAGAACTTTCAAGTGCCATATGTCCACTAAGTTAAAATATTGTATGATATCCAGCAGTCCCTAAACCAGCTCAGTTCGTGGTGGCGATCAAGCAGAAATAGTGACATATCTAAAAGAGTGTTGAGAATAACACTGAAATCACCACCCCAATGCACAGAGCGCAGTTCGCTGTCTTTACAAGTAGCAATAACCCTTTCAAGAAATCCCTGGCAATCAACTTTTGGACTATAAATGATGATGAATGTTATATCATTGCCCCTTAGAACGCCTTGCAAAATAAGATATCCCCCCACTGCATCTGCCATAGTTTAATTGTGTTGGAGCTGACAACTTTACATTTAAAATATATGCTGTTTTGTCATGTTGCCAACAGAGACCATGAGTAGACAGCAGTCAGAACTTGAAACAAATGGCTGTATATGAATGACAAAATGGTAACCGCAGACTGACTGCTACAAGTTCTGCCCCTGCACCTGGTTTCCGCCTATATTTCCTGGACTTATGCTTAAATATGCTTATTTGGAGACGATGACAACATTTTGTGTATTAACAAAGCCACTTATCCTGAGTGGACATCCACAACTTTATTTCAATGGTAATAAAGGTGTTACACTACTCATATACTCAATCCTACCCCATCTCATTTCAACAAAGCCTTCGTGACTGGATCAGACTCAAGGCGGTTTCGGCGGCCAACTTTCTGTGAAAGATGTTATACACAGTGATTTACTGAGTGGTCAGTACTTGCACCTTCATCTTTGGCAGCTCTTGCTTGTCCATTTGACTGAAACTACAGAAAGGATTCAAGGCAAAAACGGACAATCAACACCGAGCAGGGCAAATAAAACCATTCTCTGCTGGAGGGCTATCACCCTCATCCTCCAGAAACCTCCAATTCTGGAGGACCCTTTCTTTGGGACGGTGAACTAGCGATAGGTGTAGTGGTGAGTGGTGAGTGAGTAAATCAGGACAATTTTTTCTTCCGATTAATCAGTTCTTGGCTGTCCTTTACCGCTCATCTAACATGCCCATGGCACACCCACCTTTTATATGCAGATTCTTCTTTTTGTATGTTCCTATCACATTTTCACTCACATTTCTCCTCTTTGTGGCAGTAAGGCAAATTGTGGACAAGTTAGATAAAAATGGATGCAGGAGCTGCAGATATATGCATGCCCAGCTTACTGGTTTTCGTGGTTAACTAGTCAGTCATAATTGACCTAGACCTACGTTTAGTATTTTACGTGGTTAAAATACATTGCTCCTTTATTTTACTTTTGTTAATTGGGCTTTTGGTATCTACCTCGCGTCATCGGGAATCTCTTTCCGAGTGAGGCAATATTCTTAAGCATTTTTTTGTTTGCATTCGCAATTAACTCTTTTTCTAATTTTGTATTTGGCTTGATAGAGCCACGCTTCACGGTTCTTAAGTGTTTATGAGGCTACTAAAGAAAATGACATATGTTTTGTGCTATAAAATTGCACCCACCAGCTGGACAGAAGCTTCACCTATCCAGCAAAGCACCTCCAAAATACACGCTATCTGATCAGCACTTACACATCGAGCCAGTGCATATTAGAAAAAAAACGATCGGGTAAAAAAGAAAATAACAAGCTTCCTAGAGCTAAATTGCCTTTAAAATATTAGAATACAAATTTAGCAATCTCATGCTTTTTTGACACCTTTTGAACTAGCCACGTCTGAGGATGTTGAATGAGCAGTTTTTCACTGTACATTGTGCTCATGACATTACCCCCAGTGGACATTAAAAGTGAGATAGATCTGTACCTCAGCACTGGTAATGCTAATTGGAGAAGCAGTGTGTCGGGCAGTAGATTGTGACTTCCCCATTAACATTCTGCTTCGGCTCCGGGACGCAGAGTTTCGATTTTGAACTCTGCCTCTACTCTGCTGGTAATGAAGCTAACGTTATAACATGCCTTACATAACACAAGAAATCAATCGCATAAATGTAACAAGGGCCTAATAGCATTAAAACCTGCTTGATTTAGGAATAACATTGAATAGAAAAGCTTTCAAGGTGCGTTCAACCCCTTTGGACTAAAACCACAGAAGCGTTCGATATTTACTGCGTTTCCTAAATTGAAATGAACAGTCCATACTGCAGTTCGAGAATTTAGCTTGCTTCGTTCAATTATTTTCGTACGTGTGATATAAATCCATTGTGCTGTGTCAGGTTTACATATGGTTCAACCGATGACAATTAGCTATATGGGGCATTAATTATATCATCATTCGCAACGATTTTTTAAAAATCCGAAATGAAAACAGAGAAAATTCGAGAACCAATCGCAGGCGCCACGATCACATGTGCTCTTGTCATTTGAGAATGTAAAAATGGCAATATCTCTTCACTTACAAAGAACGACGATTCCTCTGAATACCCTGAAAATGATCACGATCACTCTCATGACGACAATAATGAGAAAGATTTTTTAGACAATTCTTTTTTTTTTTTTTTGCCAATAAGACTAGCGTTCAGGGACTTACAGTTTGATTTTTACTGCAAAATCAACGTCAGCAAGGTCAGTCTGGGATCAAAGTTAAGCCAACAACAAAAGGTAAACGACTGTATTTGTGACCAGCGACTTTTCAAGGTACTTGCTTGGATAGGATGGAGTGTGGTAAAAAAGGTATGAAGTACGACTGAAGTGGGTACAAAGGATCCAAATTGGGGACCACAGCACAACCAGGGGTTTGCAGAACATGGCTGAAGGTGTTCAGGATAGGAGCGAGGGATTAGAGATAATACGTGTGATGGGATGGTAAAGTCTTCTGCATGGTTAAAGATGTACTTTGAGTGCCCAACTGTGCTGTTGTCTGGATCCCTAATGCTGATTTTTGTGTCATAGGTAAACATACATCATGCGTGTGCACCATGAAATCAGGGATTGTGGTTATGTTGGACCAGGAGGGGCACCAAAAGCACTACCCTCATAGTGGTTGAAGGCTTCTGCCTTCACCAAGAGTTAAACAGCACAAGCGAGGTGACAGCAGCATACCATTTAGTGATCAGTTGAATTGAACAGGTTCTTTTTAGGTTTTGCCTGCAGACTGCTTGCGCTGTGCTTGCAAAATCCTTTTGTATAACAAAAAAATCTTAAATCGGGCTTGAAACCTACCCAATAGTTACCTGAACTTTACATTCGTTCATTCCAACATCACTCTCATTTCCATCTTTCTGATTGGTCAGTACGTCATAATTTCTCACTTCCTGGTCTGCTCTACTGTGTTTGCCTGTCCATGCCGTGGTGTGGAGCGTGGCCCAAGTACAGCTTCTGGTCACTGGCTACTGATCAGTATTCTTCCACTGGGTTCATTGCCGAAAGGTACGTTTTTTGATCATTTCTTATTAATCACTCCATACGCGTGCATCTGCAGCCCAACTACTCTCCTCCCAGCTTGTTGTCGCTCTCCTCCCTCACTTGCTGCATGCCTGCAGAGTTTCTATTTTTTATTAAACTGCATTGTTCCAGCCGTAAACTCCGCATCTTGAAATTATTTATTGTATTGCATCTTATTTAATATATCCACATCTTGAAATTACAGGCAAATCACTTAGGACCTCATAAAGAACATATGGCATGGCGGTCCAGACCATCATATTCTGAATGTGGCTGAACCACCACAGTGGAAACGCCGCCACTGCCAGGCTCCCACCACCATGCAGCCTGGTGGTGGTGGCGTTTCCGATCCAACAGGGCAGCGCTGCAAGCAGCACTGCCCTCCGGGTAATGAGTCGCATTCCACCAGCCTTTCCCTAGCGGTTTACACTGCCCCGGGGGGCCTCTGCACTGCCCATGCACTTGCATGGGCAGTGCAGGGGCCCCCATGCACAGCCCGTTGCACATTTCACTGCCCAAATTAGGGGCAGTGAAATGTGAGACGGATGCTGCTGCACCCGCCGCACCACCACATTGGTGATGGAGCCGGCATCAATGTTCAGGCCCTGTTTCCAGCTGGGCTGGTGGGTGGAAACACTGTTTCTATCCGCCGGCCCATCTGGAAGTTCATAATGTGGCCGGCAGGGGGTTCTTGGCGCTGGAGGTTTTCTGTTGACCGTTAGCGTACCCCGCCAAGATCATAATGAGGGCCTTAATCTTCCTGTGCCTGCCCGCATTTGGTTTTGGTTTCCCATCTCCCCACCTCCACCTCCCGCCCATTGCTGTTTGCATCCGCTGAACTCCCTTGCTGTCCACAGGTCCTGTCATCCCTGACCCTGCTGTTTACATTTTTATTTTATGTCTGTCTCATGCTCCTCAATGTCTTCCCTCTACATCACCCATTCTGTCCTTCCCTTTGGTAGTGAACACTCAATTTTCCAGAATTGTTTTATCAAAATAGAGGACATGAAACCATTATTGGATATTATGGATATTGAAGGGTAAATATTAAACAATTGTTCACCTTTAAACTGGGAGGAAGGGGGGATGGGCAGTGCAGTTTTCTTTTACACAGGAGGAACAAGGAGACAGGAGTTGGAATCATCACCATAGCCTCAATTTATCATCTTGTGTTTATGGGCAAATCACTGAATATTCTAGTACCTATACACAAAAAGCATTGGCAAAGCCAATAGGTTTCACCTGTGTGAAATCTATTGCTTTGACAATGTTTTTTAGGACATATTGCACAACAGCATTATCTACTGTACAACATGGCATAAAGTTAAAAAAAAAAGAGCTATCACATGAACAGTGTTGACCACTTCACAATTTTGTTTTTAACTTCAAAGCATTATGCACAGCAGCTAGCACTGCTGTGTAACATGTCAAAAGAACATTAACAAAACCAATTTATTTTGCAGAGTATTGGTAACAAACATCTTGCAGGCAGCTGCCTTCGCAACCAGCTCAGCAAAACTATGGCTATAAAATGAATATAATAATATTGACAAAACCAATAGATGTTACATAGGCAAAACTTATTGGTTTTGTCAGTGCTGCTTAACATGTCTCCCTTGGAGTGCGGTCTTCAGACTCACTCTTATTTTAATAAATCTGCTGCTCTGTGCTTAACTCACCCAGGCAGATGTGGAGTGCTCTGCAGCACAGGAGTAGTGACTCTGCACTGGATGTATGTGTGCTTATGAAAGGTACAGTAGGGCGATAGAGTAGTATTGTGTAGTACATGTATGATGAGTGTATGTGCTGAATGTATATATGCCTCTGAGGAACACATGTCATGAAAGAGGTATTGCTGTGCAGTGTGCGCACAATGGAAGCACATGCTGGGTGTACGTATGCTTGTGTGAAGTGCTACACATGAAGGGTAAAGTGTTGTGCAGCACATACATGGTGAGTGTATCTACTGGTAGAATGTGTGTTTGTAATCAGCACACCCTGGTAAATTACAGAAAGGCTACAGTAATGAGCAGTGCTTGCTGACTGAATGTAGGTGCTGAATGCATGTGTGGCTGTAGAGGCCCAGTGCAATGAGGTAACAGTACTGGAGAGTAAGTGTGCTGGGAAATTGCACGGAGCACTAGTGTGCCTCAAATAGTACAATACATGGAAGACCCAGGGTTCCATTTTGGGACGTCCAGGCCTGCCTGGTAAAGACTAGGAGTTGGCAGAATGTTTAATTCTGCCGGCAGAATTGAAGGAATTTAGTAATTCTGTGTTTCTCTTGTGACACAAAATGACTAATAAATACTGCCACTCAGCTCTGCTGGCTCAATTAAAAGCATAGAGAGATAAAACAGCTAAAATGTATCATGTGGGTGCTTATTGGGTGCTGAGGCATGCATTGGGGACTGTAGCAGAAACCAAACCACTTGAAGCAAGTGTTGGGATTTCTATGGGGAGCGCAGGGCTTGGCTCGGTGCTGGAGTGCCTATGGCTTGAGTTCAGCACTGACACCATAGAGCAAAGTCCCTGTGAGGAGTGAACCAAGGGACGACAGCGCCGGTTTTAATGGTAGCACTGAAGTGTTCATAAATGTATAGGACTCCTGCCCTCCTTGCAACAAATCAATGAGACACTTCAGGAAACACACACAGTGGTCCAGGACGGCACCTTAAAGGCGTATATTGATCTGACCGCTAAATATGAAGTCAGCGTGGCTTGCAACTTTACTGCAGAGTGCTTAAGAAGTACATCCCCGCTGTCCATCTAAGTTTTTTTAAACACTTGGAAGGGCAACGCATGTCGAAGTGAATTTATAGACGTCATCGTAAGTGTCATCCATGTGAGTACATTGGACAGATTTACTCGCTGAGCTGTTATAATTAAGTTCCACCCACACATCCATCTGCCCGTGCATGTGCTCAAAATGTTCAAATATTTGCAATGCGATGAACCTTTTGTGCTATTGAACATTTTTAAGCTATTGTTAGACTTTTCATCCTTGGCGTGGTCTCCCTTAACTTTTTGCCTCTGTTTCCAAGGTTGTTGAGGTGTGCTGGACTCTGTTTTTTTTGTTTTTGTTACTCTGGGCACTTAACCACTGCTAACCAGTGCTAAAGTGCAAGTGCTCCTGTACAAAATGTGTATGTAATTGGTTTATCCGTAAAGTACACTAGAGGTGCCCAGGGCCTGTAAACCAAATGCTACTAGTGGACCTGCAGCACTGGTTGTGCCACCCACATTAGTAGCTCTGTAAACATGGCTCAGACCTGCCACTGCAGTGTCTGTGTGTGCAGTTTCAAACTGTAAATTCGACTTGGCAAGTGTACCCACTTGTCAGGCCTAAACCTTCCCTTTTCTTACATGTAAGACACCCCTAAGGTAGGCCCTAGGTAGCCCCAAGGGCAGGGTGCAGTGTATGATTAAGGTAGGACATATAGTAATGTGTTTTATATGTCCTGACAGAGAAATACTGCTAAATTCATTTTTCACTGTTGCAAGGCCTATCCCTCTCATAGGTTAACATGGGGGCTACCTTTAAATGTGATTAAAGTGTAGATTCCCTTTGGGAGTGGATAGCTATGTGGAGTTTGGGGTCTCTGAGCTCACAATTTAAAAATACATCTTTTAGTAAAGTTGATTGCGTGTTTGAAAATGCCACTTTTAGAAAGTGAGCATTTTCTTGCTTAAGTCACTTCTGTGACTCTGCCTGTTTGTGGATTCCCTGTCTGGGTCTGTTTGACAGTTGGGCTGGATGCACTTCACACTAGACAGTGACACAAAGGGAGTTGGGGTGTAGTCTGCATTTCCTGATGAGCCATCTGTGCTAGGAGGGAGGGAAGGAGGGGTCACTCACACCTGAAGGGCTGTGCCTGCCCTCACACAATGCAGTCTCCAACCCCCTGGTGTGTGTCTGGGGCCTGGCCTGGGCAAGGCAGGATTTCACAAACAACAGAGACTTTTCTTTGAAGTAGGCCTACTTCAAATGGCAAAATGGGTATAAGAAGGGCACCAAAACCACAGACTTTAGATCACTTCTGAAAACCAAGAGGAACCTCTGCCTGGAGAAGAGCTGAAGATCTGAAGAAGGAGAGCTGTCCTGCCTGTGACTGTGCTTTGTGGAGCTATCCTGCATTTGCTGCTTCTGCCTGTGCTAGAGGACAAAGACTGGACTTTGTGTGCCTTCCTTCTGTTGAAGAACTCTCCAAGGGCTTGATATAGAGCTTGCCTCCTGTTGTTTGAAGTCTCAGGGACAGCAAAGACTTCTCTCTGCCAGCACCTGGAGCCTCTGCTGAAACTCCTACTCTGCCAAGTGGTGCCTATCAAGTTCCTGGGACCCTTAAAGGAGAAGCTGTCAGAACAAGAGTGAAAATTCCACCAACTGACTGCTGTGCGGGGAAAAGATCGACACAAATTCGATCCGCATCTGAAAAACCGACACGCTGCCGGCTTCGTTGCTGAAAATAGATGCTCGCCTGCAGCGTGACTGAAAGATCAATGCACGTGGCTGGAGAAACGACGTGCAGCATCGCTGACGGAGGCTGGTGAGATCGCAACCTGCGCTGCGTGGTTTTCAGATCATCGTGCTGCAGGATTTCCGATGCAAACATCGCTGGGCATGTAAAAACGACGCAAGGCCTGCCCGGACCTGAGAGTGTGATTCGAATCGACGCATCCTTCTTCTGTGGAGAGAGAAATGACGCACGTCGACTCGACTGAAGGAGAAATGACTCACGGCCTGGCTCGTGAGTAATATCGACGCATCGCAAGCCATTTTTGATGCACACTCGCCCATGCAGGGTTATTTTTGACTCGACCCAGGTACATTTCCATGTTAACAGCATTAGTGTTGTGTTTAAAAGTACATGAATACTCTTTTTGGTTTTTAATTGATAACTTGACTTGTGTATTGTGAATTTTTGTCGTTTTTATCTTGTTTTGTTTAGATAAATATTCTCTATTTTTCTAAACCCGTGTTGTGTCATTTCACAGTGTTTTCATTGAGTTACTGTGTGTGTTGGTACAAACACTTTACTCCTAGCACTCTTAAGGTAAGCCTGCATGCTCGTGCCAAGCTACCAAGGGGGTTAGCGGGGTTTAGCTGAGGGTGATTCTCCTTTACCCTGACTAGAGTGAGGTCCTTGCTTGGACGGGTTCAACCTGACTGCCAACCAAAGACCCCATTTCTAACAGCTATTCAGTGCGCTTATACTTAATATATATTCACCATTTGTTGTTTTTTGTGAGGGAACATCATTGAGTTGAACAAAACCCTGCAAGACTGGTGTTTCCTAAATATACATCACGTTTCGCAGGGCAAGTTTACTTTTCTTCAAGTTGTTAGTGTGGAGTGTTGATGCATGGTTGCTTACTCTCTATGTAAAGTGGTGCGTGACATACAGCAAGGTGGGAGTCTGAAGTTATCAAGTTTTGCTCTTGAATGGTATATGTTCACTTTATCTGGGTGGGGAATACAAGTAGTGTGAACAATGTGCAGCTGTGGGGATAGTGTGAATGAAGGTCTGAGGAGGGTACGAGTAAATGTAGGGCCATGGAGGGGTGTCAGCAGAGTGTGCAGCTGTGAGATAGTGTTAATGTATCATCTGAGAAGTGGTGCCACCACAGTGATAGTGTACGGTCAATGCGGGCCCCTTTGAGGGAGTGAGGGGGACAGCATTGTTGTAGCTATGAGGGGTATACCAGTGAATACAGGACTCATCAAGTGGTGCCAATGGAGTGCACAGCTGTGAGGATAGGCTAAAAGTACGGTCACATAAGGGCTGGTGGTGAGGCATGCACCTGAAGGAAAAGTGGGGATAAGCCAAAAAGAAAGGCTGTGAAAAGTGTGGCATTCAGAGATCCAAGTGACTGGTGTGCCCATAATGTGTGCTGCTAGGGGTAAGGTGGATGTGCACTAATTTAACAGATCTACTGGTCTTCTTGGGGGAATCGAGGTGAGATGACACACCTGGGTATATACCACATGCATGGAATGCATGGCATTGGGAAGGGGGTCTTACTATTCATTAAGAGTGAACGTAGCGCTTGGGAAGGTGCTCCCTCCCGGTCTGCAGCTGGAGAAATTGTGGACCTGCCTATCCGGTGTGGGGTTAGAGGGCAGATTTAATTCATAACTTTGATAGAGGTATGAGGGGAGACTCAATGCATGTGCCAGCACATTCTAAGCCTTCTCAGTGGGGATGGAGGGGAGGAGGATGAACTTTTTGGTTGATGACAAGCACAGTGCACAACTGGACATTGTGTTATGTTTCATACAAATCTCCATCCCTCGCACAGTGTGTCAGCACAGTTGAATCCCCAGCTCCCTGGCCACCGTTCAGCCAGCACTAGGACAGCTCGAGCACCTGCATGCGGGGACAAGCACTTAATTAATTTAGCATAGGGTGCGAACAGTCACTTCTATGGTTTGTTGGCCTAAATGGTGTCAGTAAAATAACACAGTTTCAGTTTGGCAGTTGCGAGTGTAAACATGTCCAACTCACAGTAGTCAGAAATTGTTTTGGTCTTTATTTATACTATACCTATCTTCAACATGATTTTTTTTTCTGGGTAGGCTCATGCGATCCTATGTAAATTTGAAGAGCTCAAACTATACAGCAAAGTGGTTTGCAGCGCTTCACAAAGCCAATGGTGACATTGTAGCTCTGTGACACACTTACATTGGCAAATTCAAAAAAATGTGTAACATCCATGGTAAAAACACTGAAAGTCACTTAGCCATGCTCGCCAAAGCCTTCACTTTGCATTTTTTCTGTATGTTTTTAATGTTATGGGATTGTAAATTGATGTATAGCCTAATGATTGGAAGTACTCGCATTCACATTTTGAAATTTAAATACTAAAGAAACCCTTTTAAATCTTAAAAGTATTGGTGGGTGGAACGCAGCAGAATCTTGCAGAGTTTTTATGTAACTCCACAGAATTCTGCAGAGTAAAACTCCGTGAGTTCCACCCACCCCTAGTAAAGACATATGGAGAAGAGTAATCTCCTCAGACAGATGTGTATTGCTGCATTCCTCTAAGTTGGGTGAGACACACTGGAGGAATGAACTCTGCCTTTTCACTTCAAAAGGATGCTCTTTGATTCAGTGATAGATCACAAGAAAGTGGAGATGGGCTTATTAATGAATCATAAAGGGTAGGGCTGGGAGCTTGGGATTAGCCTTTTGATGCACATATCACTGTAGCTGACATCCAGGTGTGAACTCTGGTCACTACTAGGAATTGTGTTGAGGGTCAATCTACTTTGGAGTTTTGCTTGCTGTAAAAGGTATCCTTTCACGAGGAAAGAAGGAAACGAGTGGATACTTGAAAGGAAGCACAACACCAACATAAAATTTCAAAGACTCGGTCCCTAGGTCTTATTTTGTGTCTGGAAAAGGACTTTAAAAAAGGGAGGTTCTAATATCAAAATTGTCCATCTGCCAAGCAGCCAGATGAGTTATGAGTGGATGGCAAGCTCTGCAAGGCTTCTGCCTGTGACCAGGACCCGGAGTCAAGGTCTGCTAGTGTCCGTGTTAGATGAGGAGACATCACCCAGGGAAAAACAAGATCATCTGCTCTGGAGCCTAGAGCACTAGCCCCTGCCTGCATTATAAGACCAGTGTGCCTTGCGAGGAAGAGGAGAGCATTGGATGTTGCAAGGTCCAGTGGGAAGCCCTACAATGACGACTCCCTGCATGAGGAGTGAATGTTTAGCTGTGCACTGGTTCGCCCATAGGTCATGTGCAGCATTGCTTTCCATGTCACCTCCTTGGCTGGAGAGGGCCCCCATAGACTGAGCCATGCAACAATCACTGTTCAGAAAGAGCTAAGCTTGTATTGCCTTGCAGTGGTGACCCTGTATGCCAGAGGCGGCCAGTATGCAAATAATTGTGCTCCCGGCATGCCAAGATTCGTGGATGCCTCAGCAAATGTTGGACCTGGCCCTTTTTACAGGGATCATCCCCAAACATTTTGCCTTTCTCCTCCTATTTTTTTCTGACATCTTTTTGTTGGCTCTAGTACTCGGAGCACTTTATCACTGCTGATCAGTGCTAAAGGTCATGTGCTCCCTCTGCTAAATTTCGTATGATTGGCTTACACCTAATTGGCACATATAATTTACCTATAAGTTCCTTGTGAACTGGTATCCCTATACTCAGGGAGTGTAAATTCAATGCTGCTAATGGGCTTGCAGCGCAGTTTGCACCGCCAACAGAAATAGCCTATCACACCTGTCTCAGGCCTGCTACCGCAGGGCCCGAGTGCACAGTTTACTGCCACAGGGACCTGGCACCTAAACTTACTTGCCAGGCCTGGAATCCCCCTTTTACTACATATGCCCCCCCTAAGGTAGGCCCAGTTAGCCCTACGGGCAGGGTGCTGTGTGGGTAAAAGGCAGAATATGTGCCTGGTTGTGTGGCCCCTTCTGGTAGTGACAAATAGCCTATTTCGTTTCTCACTACTGTGAGTGCTCCCTCCCTCATAGGATTGCATTGGAAATTCCCTAACATATGTCTAACTGATATTGCCTTATCTATGAGGGGTATCGTCCGCATGTTTGCTATGGTTGTAATGATAGTGAGAAATGCTGCTTACTGCTGTAGGTGGATTTTTTATTACATCACAGAAATGCCACTTTTAGAAAGTGGGCATTTTTTGTGCTTATGACTTTGGTGTTTTGCAGCTTGACTACAATCTATGTTTGGAGCAAAGTGTCAAAAGAGTGCATCTACATATTGAATGGTCTTCCTGGGTTGGGAGAGGGAGAGGCTGGGCACACCTGCATTTGTAAAGGCTGTGCCTTGGCCTAACATAAAGCACTTGTTTACCCCCCCACTGATGTCTGGAGCCAGTGCTGGAGGAGAAAGGGGACACACCTGAAGCCGGTTAGTTCTGGTTAGAACCCTTTCTTCCCCTTTGTGGAGGCTGCACAAAGTGAGTATAGATACAGGACATTTTCCCCCACATTTGTAGATACTAAGGGACTGAAATGGACACTGGATGCTGATGAAAGCACTCGCCAGGAACCACCTTGGGACGGCCATGCCGTTGTGCTGACCTGTGACCTGCTAGGTCACAGAGAGGGACTGCATGTGAACCCTTGAGCTGGCCTGTTTGTTGGGGCCCTGTGCCCCCATTGCCGTCTCCATGGGCTGGGTGGTGGGCCCCCTTTCCCCTGAGCTCAAGTTACTATGGCCTGAGGGAGGCGCTGCAGACTTTTTTCCCCTTGTGAAGCGCGAGAAGAGCACCTTATTCCCTTGTGGATGATTTTATCTGACTTTCCCAGTACGTGAAGAGTGCTGAATTTTATTTGGTTCCAAGCTCTAGGTTTTCCGTTACCATTTGAGTACTCCTGGTGGAAATCAGCGCTTGAGGAACCTGGTGAGTCGGCACACAAGCAGGCTACTTCTTGGAAGAAGTCACCACCACAGCCCAGGCTGTAACCAGTGAGGCTGCAGAGGGAAACGGCCACCAGCTGAGTGCTCGACAGTGCTGCGTCTGTGCAGAGACGTACAGGAGAAGGCACCACCCGGCGGACCTGCCCAGCACCCTGCCTGCCTGCTTGGTGAAGGGTGCGCCTATTCTGCCTGTAGGGCAAGGACCCGGAAGAGTCTCCCCGTGCGAGACTACAAAGGGAAGTTGAGCTGGGCCAAAGAAGGCAGCCGTACTATGTGTTTGCGGGTGGCTATGTCGGATTGCTTTTACCTGGGTGGTGGTGGGCCAGAGTGGGTCTTCCCACCTATCAGCCTGCCTGGTCCCTCTCTCCCCCCAGTTTTGGCCATACCTGCAGAGGGAAGGGGCAGGTCCCCCAGTTAGGGGACCTGGTTGATGGTGGGTTGGAAATGCTGTTGCAACAGGAGTCCTGACAGGGAGGTTTCCCTACATTGGACCGAATCCTTTACCGTAGTTGCCCTACTAGGCGGACATCGGTGTTTATTCCCTGCTTCACAAGGAGAGTACTGCCTTATCTAATGTAGGAGTGCAGAAGCTCCTGCACTAGACCGGGTGTGTTGTAATACCACCCATCGTGTAGAAGCAGCACTGGAGCGTAATGTCCTGCATATAGATGGTGCTTGGGGAAGGCGCGCCCATGATGGGTGCAATGGTGGAACGTTGCTCTCTAATCGCATTTTGTTGATGTCTGGGCATTCCTGATAATGTGGTTATAATGACTTGAGCCTATGGAACTGCTTTCCTGTCATGTGCATTTGTTTTGGGTGATGATGATGACTTGCCATTTAGGGAATGTTTGTCCGTGTGTGCATTCATGATGATGCCTAGGCATTCATGATGGTATGTTTACTGTGATCTGTGAATTTATGGTGGTAATGACAACCTGACTACTGCTTGTGTTGCAGAATAACCAGTAACCTGTATGTTTACCTGACTATTGCTTATTTTCGCAGAGTACTAGTAACCTGTGTGATGTTCTGACAACTGCTTGCTTAGCAGGGTATTACTGATACATGTCGTTTTTGGTCTAATGATATTTTATGCACTACAGTTTATATTTATATAACTTGGGCCCGTATTAATACTTTTTTAGCGCCGCATTTGCGCCGCCTTTTGACGCAAATATGGCGCAAACATACAAAATACAATTGTATTTTGTAAGTTTGCGCTGATTGTGCATCAAAAAATGACGCAAATGTGGTCCTAAAAAAGTATAAATATGGGCCTTGGTGTTGTGTTTCCTTTGTGGTGTATTTTTTGTGTCACGAGTGTTGTGTGAGTTGTGCAAACGCTTTACACATTGCCTCTGGCATAGGCCTGACTGCTCGTGCCAAGCTACCAAGGAGGTGAGCAGGGGTTTTGTTGAGTGTGTAACTCCCGCTCCCTGACCTGAGTGGATGGGTTCTGCCTGACTTAGGTGCATTCCCTAGTCAACCAGAAACCCCATTTCTAACAGCGATGACCCCAAGTGCTAGGAGGGGTTGCCACGATATCAGCAATTGCACGAGTGGTGTCTATGTTGTGAACAGAGATTCTGTGGCAACCCCATATGCCAAGAGGGGCTGCCAGTAATAACTTGCCAAGGATTTCAGGGCATCACAGGGGATGAATGTGAGGCTGTTACCTACAAGTTGAGTCTGCCTATTAGATCTGCCCTGTTTGACCTTAGAGGCTGAGAGGATGCTGAGGAGAATGTTGCACTTTCTTTGGACTCCAGTCAGGAGCCAAAAGGTTGAATTACCCCCACCCCCTGCTGGGGAGAAATTGACTCAATGCTTATATTTGTGAGCTGGAAGCTGCTCCAATTGCTGGAGAGGACAAGCCATGCCACTCAGCAGAGTGAGCTTGTGCTGTGTGTGCTACAAGCAGCCTGAATTCTCAAAAGAGCATCTGATCTTGATAATACCCATGCTTAGGGGACCTGCTGCAACGCCAAACAGCATTTGTGCTGAGGGAGCGGGTAAGACTGGAACCAGGCCAGTGGACCATGGGTGAATTGCTGCAGAAGGTGCTACATCACCATAGACACTTTTGATTAATTCCTAAGAGTCAAAAGGGGAACTTGAGTACAGCCTATTAGGGAACATTCTCTCGATGCGGCCACCTGAGTGGAGAATAATCCAAACTGTGTTATCAGCTAATGAGTGGAAGAGAGATGTGCCTGACAACTACTAGATCCCCTTTGAAAGTGTAAAGCTAGAAATAAAATACTTATTTTTCTTAGAAAAGTAGGTTTTGGACTGGACATTGATTTATTGTTCATACTGTGTGCATGAGTTATGAGTCGTGTTCTCTTACCTGAATCTATGCTGCACCCTCAAACCCCCACCCAGTAAGTCTTTGACTGCTTGTCCACAGCTACCACTGAGAGTCAAGTGCAGAAGGGCTGTTGCTCAAGATCCATAGTAGGTCAGGCCCCAAGACATCCCCATGTTTGAGCTCAGTAACACCTGAGTGCCCAGTGACCCTCTGAAAGAGGTTCTGACAGTGTCATGAAGCACAACAAGGCAATAAGGATGTCCATTTGCAAGTAATATCTGTGCAGCTGAGAGACATTGTCAGTGTATCCCAATGCAGAGTGCAGGCAAGTGCCACAAGAGCACAGGAAAAAGGCTAACTTGTCAGACCCCTAATATATAAATCAACCACAAATACCTCAATTCACTGGGGATGATTGATATAAAGTCAATACTGCAATTGTTTGCCCATTGATAACTTCCATCTTTTATGGATTACATGTTCATTGAGTAACCACTATGGTTGGACCCAGTTGCCCCTTCATGTCCCTTGGCCCTCTGAAAGGGGTTCTAACAATGTGATTCAGAATGTGGATCACTTTCTTATTTGGCACATGCTGCCTCTGTTTGAAAGCTCCCTAATTAAGGCCCAGATTTATACTTTTTCAAGAAAAACTGTGCTAACGTAGTTTAGCGTGAAAAAGTTTACCACTGGCTAGAGCCATTCTAAGACGCTTTTCGGGTGTCTTATTTATGGAATGGCACAATCCGCCCCAAAGGGTGGGCTAACGTCAAGGAAAAGGACGTTAGCCGGGTAGGGTGGCGGTATGGGACAAGGGGGTTTTTCACAGAAAAATGACGTTAGAATGGTTAGAGTAAAAAAAGATGGCTCTAACCAGCCTAGCGTAATTTCTATATGAAAAACCTACCATTGGCCAGCACAGGGGACAAGGGTCCCCTGGGAATGGCCATTGCCCCCAGTGCCATGTAGGGGGACCCGTTTCAGGGCCCCCAATGGCACTTATTAACAAATGCTTACCTATACTTACCCTACTTACCTGGGATAGGGTCCCCTATCCTCCAGTGTCCCTCTGGTGTGGGTGGGGGTGTCCCTGGGGCCTGGGGATGGCACCTGTGGACTTATTCCATGGTGTTCCACCATGAAAATGGGCCCACAGGTCCCCTAATGCCTGCCCTGACCCAAGCGTTAAAGCACCATTATTCAGGCCACCTCCGTTCCGTGCTTCATTTTTACACAGGAGGATAAATAAGGCGCTAAGGCCTTAAAATCATTTTTTGTCGGGAACGCCTACCTTGCATCTCATTGACGCAAGGTGGATTCATGCATCCAAAAAATGACCTTAACTCCAATATTTTGACGTTAGACTAGTCTAGCGTCAAAATATAAATATGGCGTTGAGTTTGTGCTGAATTAGAGTAAAAAATGACGCTAATTCAGCGCAAACAGAGTATAAATATGGACATACATGTATACCTTCATATTCAGAGTATTATTCAAATGAGAAAAACAACAAGTTATTTATCATGGCATGCTATAAACTGTTTTGAAGGGTCATAGGAGGGAAACTAATTTTATTTAAAAACAAACAAATTTTAAATAAAATCTAAATTGTACTTTTTCCAGATAACACCCTCCAAATTCTTGGTTTCAAGTTAGCGTAAAATACTTTTTCAACACTCTATGTCAGGTGCTAGCCGGCGCCTACAGGGCCGATCGGGAGATTGTAGTCATTAGGGACTACACCTCCCATGAAGCCCAGCGCGGTAGAGATCGCGTAAGAGTCGGCGCACCCTGGAAAGGGTGTGCGTTATTTGTGCTAATGAGGCAGGTCGGAGCCTCAACGAAGTAGGAGCGGACGGCGTTCCCCAGAGGGGAATTCATCGGCGGCCGGAAAAGAGGAATGAGATTCATCAGGGCCCCCTCCTGGAAACTGACCTTTTACCGGCAGAAGGAGTTCCTAGCTGCTCCTCCTTTCGAATTCCAAGTACTAAGAAGGTGGTAAGCGGCAAGCTGTGCTACTTGCCGGAGGCTATCGCCTTTCTTTATTTCTGCATTCCTTACGGCCAGGTTGTGAGTGACTGTCATATATTGGAGCACTTTACTTTTTGAGGTACCATAATAAAGGAACGGCGATCTTATGAGACATAGGGCCTCATTATGACCCTGGCGGGCGGCGGAGGCCGCCCGCCAGGATCGCGCCCTCCAAATTACCGCGCCGCGGTCAAAAGACCGCAGCGGGTATTACGAGTTTTCCCCTGGGCTGGCGGGCGGTTCCAGTTAAACCGCCCGCCAGCCCAGGGGAAAACGACCTTCCCACGAGGATGCCGGCTCGTAATCGAGCCGGCGGAGTGGGAAGGTGCGACGGGTGCTACTGCACCCGTCGCGTATTTCACTGTCTGCAAGGCAGACAGTGAAATACATTTTGGGGCCCTCTTACGGGGGCCCCTGCCGTGCCCATGCCATTGGCATGGGCACGGCAGGGGCCCCCAGGGGCCCCGCGACCCCCCCTACCGCCATCCTGTTCATGGCGGCTTTCCCGCCATGAACTGGATGGCGGTAGGGGGGGTCAGAATCCTCATGGCTGCGGAGCGCGCTCCGCAGCCATGGAGGATTCCAATGAGCAGCGGAAAGTCAGCGGGAGACCGCTGACTTTCCGCTTCTGACCGCGGCTGAACCGCCGCGGTCAGAATGCTCATTGGAGCACCGCCAGCCTGTCGGCGGTGCTCCCGTGGTCGGTGGCCCTGGCGGCCACCGGCCGCCAGGGTCAGAATGACCCTCATAATCTTTTGGCTTTTTGTTGGCGGCAATTCAGAATGAGATTTACTGTTTGCAGGATTCCAAACAGCCGGGACAAATAATTCTTGTCAACATTCACTGAGATATGAACGAGTTACTTCTTCAAATATACGTGACATTAACGAAAGGCTTAGTGGGTTAACTGAATCATAGGAAGAAGTACAAAATAGATTTTCTTCACCTTATTCTTTCTCCTCATGTTTGTTTCGTTATACGTACTGTAGTATTGTTTAGGAGGAAGGGCGGTGAGACCCTTAGGTGATTATTAGTGGCCGTAGTTGGCTTGGGGCATCCATTGGTGATACTGATGGAACATAGTCAGGCTTTGGACTAGTTCTGCCCTTATGAGTTATGGGCAGGCCAGGTCGTTTTGGTTTTAGTGAGACCTTATGAGAATAGACAGACAATGTGATAATTAACACTGTGTATTTTTCTTTACAGTTATCCCGTCCCTGCTGATCCTTCCCCTTCCTTCCCTCGCTTGATTACTCCAATGCACTGTGGTTTTTTATCGGTGACTTGGTGGTGTCAGGAGGTGGACCTTGTTTGCATCACACCGAGTCTGAGGAGTACCTACACCGTGACAGAATAACGCACCCACGAATAATACTCCTCCTGCTCGGTGTAATGCAAAGATGGCATCTATGGATGATGTATTACAGGCGTTAGTGGTAGTGCAGCAAGAGTTGGCAGATTCTAGGGTGGAGGCAGCGGCACTAAGGGACAAGGTAGAAAGGCTTACTAGGAATCCCTTCGATGCCTCAGCATCTACACCGCAGATAACCGTGAACGTCTCCCCTCCAATCCCTTTGGCCAGTCCGGAACGGTTTTCAGGGGACCCCAGGAAAGTTCAGGCTTTTTTAACGCAGTTGTCTCTTCAATTCTCATGTAGACCGGCGTCTTTTCCCTCTAACCTTTCCAGGGTAATGTTCGCTATTTCTTATCTCTCGGGAGATGCAGCTAACTGGGCAGTGCCGTTAGTTAGAAACGATGACCCATTATTATCGGATTGGAATGCCTTTCGGTCGGCCTTTGAGAAGGTGTTTGATCACAGAACAACCACCTTTAGTGCTGATAGAGAATTGCTGGAACTGAGACAGGGGAGGTCTGACCTGGTTACTTATCTTACGACCTTCAATAGACTGGTGGCGGAATCAGAGTGGCCAGAGGAGAAGAGAATGTCTCTCTATTATCAAGGATTAAGAGACGGCATGAAGGATATCCTAGCCCAAATAGATCCACAGCCTTCCACGTGTACTGAACTTGTGAATCTTACCTTGAGATTGAATCATCGGCTAGCAGAGAGAAGGGGAGAGCGTAGAGCGGGTGATAGGCGGCCGGTCATTCCAGAAAGAGAGGGGCGACCAGTTCCTAATTCCCATGATTTATGCGGGGAACCTATGGAAGTGGGAGCTGTTAGGGCACCTCTGTCAAGGGCCGAAAAAGAGAGTAGGAGGGTACAGGGGTTGTGCATGTATTGCGGCAGGAAGGGTCATTATGTGAGAGAGTGTCCCCAAAAACCAAGAAAAAGGTTCTCCTACTCCCCCACTCAAAAGGCCGCGGTGACGTCAGGGAAGATATCAGAGAAAGAGGATTTGCCCTTTATAGAACCCCTATCGGGGTTCCGGTTGACTTCATTAACCCTCTTGCCACAGAAGAAAAGGCGTCACACCTTTTGTTATCCGTAGAGCTGGTGTCCCAAGATCGAAACCATCCTGTGTGGGCAATGATAGACTCAGGAGCCACGGGAAATTTCATAGATGAAGGGGTGGTTAAGAGACTGGGACTTCTGAGAATTCCAAGAAAGAACCCCGAAATAGTGTTGGCAGTTGACGGTACACCACTGAAGTCTGGACCCCTTACTGAACAAACTGAGGATGTGGGGTTGGTTTTCAGTGGAGTATCTCCGGCACGCAGAGAAATAATCAGGCTAGATATAATAGAGGCTCCTCAGTATGAAATAATTTTGGGAATGCCCTGGCTAAGAAAGAGCAATCCTGTTATCGATTGGCAAACCAAGACGGTTAGTTTTCAGTCCGTGAGGAGTGAGAAAGTCTGTTCCTTATATGATAACCCCCCGCGTTAGCGTTGGCTCAAGGGTTACAGTTGGCCACAGTGGTGGAGAAAGCGGTGATATTGCCCTCTGTTTACGCCAAGTTCAAGGATTTGTTCGACGAAGGTCAGGCGGAGACATTGCCACCCCATCGTATATACGATTGCAAGATAGATCTGATTCCGGGAGCACTCCTTCCTTCTTGTAGGGTATATGCTCTATCAGACCCAGAAACCAAACATTTGCGAAGATATCTGGACCGTTTCCTGGAAATCGGGTTCATTAGACCATCTTGTTCTCCGGCAGCTTCTCCACTCTTTTTCATAGCTAAAGCGAATAAAGAGTTGAGAACCTGCATCGATTATCGAATGCTGAACAAGAACACGATAAGGAATAGATACCCTCTTCCCCTCATTCCTGTGTTATTGGAACAGGTGAAAGAGGCAACTATCTATACAAGGTTGGATCTGAAGGGGGCTTACCATCTGGTCAGAATCCGTGAAGGGGATGAATGGAAGACGGCGTTCAAGACCCGTTATGGCCTGTTTGAATACTTGGTAATGCCGTTCGGGTTGTGTAACGCCCCGGCGGCTTTCCAATACTTTCTGAACGATGTTCTCAAAGAATACGTAGACCACTTTGTGATCGTTTATATAGATGACATATTGGTGTATTCTACCTCCCTAGAGCGGCACATGGAACATGTTTCCCTAGTACTCCAGGCATTGCAACAGCACCATCTTTATTGCAAACTGAGCAAATGCGAGTTCCATGTACAGAAGGTTGAGTTCTTGGGGGTGGATTTAAGCCCGGAAGGGTTCTGCATGTCGACAAGAAAAATACAGGCGGTTCAAGAGTGGCCAGTGCCCACTAGTGTGAGAGACGTGCAATGCTTCCTGGGGTTTTCCAATTACTATAGAAGATTCATCTGTCATTTTTCCCACATTGTGTCACCTATAACAAGGTTGCTAAGAAAGGGAGTGTCTTTTGTTTGGTCAGAGGAGGCAGAGGAGGCCTTCTGCTTCTTAAAACAGGCCTTCTGCTCAGCGCCTATACTTCAGCATCCACAGCCAGAAGTACCTTTTATAGTCGAAGCAGATGCCTCGGATATAGCCATTGGGGCTGTGTTATCCCAAAGAAACAAGACCTCGGGACAGCTTCATCCGGTTGCGTTTTTATCTAAGAAGCTATCTGCTGCGGAACTCAACTATACGGTGGCAGAAAAAGAACTACTAGCCATCAAGAAGGCATTTCAGGAATGGAGACACTATCTCTGGGGGGCCCAACACCCGGTCACGGTATATACTGATCACCGAAACCTGCAGTATATGAAGGAGGCTAGACAGCTTACCCAGCGGCAAATGAGGTGGATGCTGTTCTTTTCAGAATATGAGTTCGTAGTAACCTTCCGTCCTGGGGTCGACAATCGCAAGGCAGATTCACTGTCTAGACAAAGGGACGCGAGGAACATCACTTCAAGACCTGATGAAGCAATCATCCAACCGGAAAAAGTGCTTTGTGCCCTTCATATATCTCACTTCCTAGAAAAGGTCTCTAAGCATAAGTCTGCTGCTCAGTGGAAGGAGTGGGCCGAAGTAAGTCAGGACCGTACCCTTAAGCATGGAATACCGTTGCAAGGTAATCGTTTGTATTTACCAACACCTGAACTTCGAATGCAAGCCTTCAATTGGTGTCATGATGCGGTAACAGCTGGTCATCCGGGGTACACCAAGACTGCGCAAATAGTTCAACGACATTTCAGGTGGAAAGGTTGGGCTAAGGACGTTGCGACATGGGTAGCTCGGTGTGAGATATGTGCTCGATCCAAGGGAGAAAACGCGAAGAGCCAGGGCAAGCTGATGCCTTTGCCCACTCCGGAAAAACCATGGCAAACCATCAGCGTGGATTTTGTGGTAGGATTGCCAATGGATCAGGGGTACAATGCTATCATGGTGGTAATCGATAGTCTTACCAAGATGGGTCACTTTCTCCCTTGTAGAAACCTACCTACAGCAAGTCAGACCGCCCATCTAATTCTGTCTCAAGTGGTGCGGTTACATGGTTTACCAAGAACCATTATTTCAGACAGAGGCCCCCAGTTCGTTGCTAGGTTTTGGCGCATGTGGTGCAAGGTTCTGCGCATTGAATCCGCCCTATCCACCAGTTTTCACCCACAAACCGATGGCCAGACGGAGCGTCTCAACCAAACCCTGAAGAAATATCTGAGGTGCTATGCAAAGGACGCGCAGGAATCGTGGGTGTCATTGCTATGGCTGGCCGAACTATCGTACAACAATGCTTGGCATAGCTCGATAAGGGAGTCTCCTTTTCGTGCTAACACAGGGTTCCACGCGGAGATGTTGCCCATAATCATACCTCGGGATGTCACGGATCAACCTACTGTCCATGCTATGGTTAAGAACCTACAATCCATGCAAAAAAAAATACGACTTAATTTGGATAAAGCCAAGGAACAGTATAAGAAATGGGGTGATGTACATCGGCGTGAGGGGCCGGTGTATCAGCCAGGGGATCGAGTGTGGCTTTCCACCAAGTATATACGCTTTAAGATGCGTAGCATATTTCATCCTCGTTACATTGGTCCTTATGAGGTGGTACGCAAGATAAACCCTGTGGCTTACCGTCTCAACTTACCTGCTTCCTTAAGAATCCATCCGGTGTTTCATTGCAGCCTTTTGAAGCCAGCTCTGTCCGCGACCCGGCGGGCGGTGCCTCCGGTGGTTAGAGACGGGCAGCTGGAGTATGAGGTGCGCAAGGTGTTGGATTCCAAACTACGGGGGGGTAAGTTATGGTACTTGGTGTCGTGGAAGGGGTATGAGGCCGAGGAGGATTCATGGGAGCCGGAAGGCAATGTCCATGCCCCTAGGGCGGTGCAACGGTTTCATGCTTGTCATCCCACTAAACCTGGCCCTAGGAGGCGCTTTGGAGGTGGGCGTACTGTCAGGTGCTAGCCGGCGCCTACAGGGCCGATCGGGAGATTGTAGTCATTAGGGACTACACCTCCCATGAAGCCCAGCGCGGTAGAGATCGCGTAAGAGTCGGCGCACCCTGGAAAGGGTGTGCGTTATTTGTGCTAATGAGGCAGGTCGGAGCCTCAACGAAGTAGGAGCGGACGGCGTTCCCCAGAGGGGAATTCATCGGCGGCCGGAAAAGAGGAATGAGATTCATCAGGGCCCCCTCCTGGAAACTGACCTTTTACCGGCAGAAGGAGTTCCTAGCTGCTCCTCCTTTCGAATTCCAAGTACTAAGAAGGTGGTAAGCGGCAAGCTGTGCTACTTGCCGGAGGCTATCGCCTTTCTTTATTTCTGCATTCCTTACGGCCAGGTTGTGAGTGACTGTCATATATTGGAGCACTTTACTTTTTGAGGTACCATAATAAAGGAACGGCGATCTTATGAGACATAATCTTTTGGCTTTTTGTTGGCGGCAATTCAGAATGAGATTTACTGTTTGCAGGATTCTAAACAGCCGGGACAAATAATTCTTGTCAACATTCACTGACATATGAACGAGTTACTTCTTCAAATATACGTGACATTAACAAAAGGCTTAGTGGGTTAACTGAATCATAGGAAGAAGTACAAAATAGATTTTCTTCACCTTATTCTTTCTCCTCATGTTTGTTTCGTTATACGTACTGTAGTATTGTTTAGGAGGAAGGGCGGTGAGACCCTTAGGTGATTATTAGTGGCCGTAGTTGGCTTGGGGCATCCATTGGTGATACTGATGGAACATAGTCAGGCTTTGGACTAGTTCTGCCCTTATGAGTTATGGGCAGGCCAGGTCGTTTTGGTTTTAGTGAGACCTTATGAGAATAGACAGACAATGTGATAATTAACACTGTGTATTTTTCTTTACAGTTATCCCGTCCCTGCTGATCCTTCCCCTTCCTTCCCTCGCTTGATTACTCCAATGCACTGTGGTTTTTTATCGGTGACTTGGTGGTGTCAGGAGGTGGACCTTGTTTGCATCACACCGAGTCTGAGGAGTACCTACACCGTGACACTCTATATGAGTTTGGACCAGAATTTTACATTCATTTGTTTTAAAAAAATGGCACAAATCCCCTGTTGCCTGACCTAATCACCCGCCATTGCCTTCTTCCCACCAGCTACGAATATACAGAGCTTTCTAGTTTCTCAGATCCAACAGTGTGCAACTGATGATGACTAAAAAGTTTCTTTGCATTCTGAGACTGACTTCATTTCCTGATTCTCCAGTTATAATCTCAGTATAGTACAGTACCTCCAAGAATGCAAAAACACAAAAACCTGGACTGAATGAGCTACTCCTTCATGGACAAAGAAAATTTGAGAACTCTGTCCATAGATTAGCAGAAGTAGGAATAAGGGCAACTAAGCAACAGAGGGCCATATGTACGTAAGCCTTTTTTAGGTCACAAATGGCCCGATTCAGAAATGCTCGATTCACAGAATCAGGTTGTTTCTGACCACAAAAATGCATTTTCTTCTGTATAAAACACAAATTACGATTCAGTAATATTACGGAATAACACTTTGGCCCTCATTACGACTTTGGCTGGCCCACTATTATGACTTTTCCGCTGGGCCAGCGGACGGAATCAGCATTTCTGTCCGCTGGCCTAGCGGAAAAGTCACGTCAACATTGAAGCCGGCTCATAATAGAGCCCGCTGCAATGTTGATGTGCAGCGGGTGCAGCAGCACCCGTCGTGCATTTCACTGCCCGAAATTCAGGCAGTGAAATGCGCAATAGGGCTGTGCCTGAGGCCCCCTGCACTGCCCATGCCACGTGCATGGGCAGTGCAGGGGCCCCCAGGGGCACCCCGAGTCCCCCTCACCGCCAGCCTTTCCATGGCGATGTTTACCTCCATGGACAGGCTGGCGGTTGGGGATTATGACTGCCCGGTGGAAGACTGGCGGTATAGTGGAGGGGCCGGCGGTATGGCCGTGGCTAATGTGCCACGGTCATAATACACTGGCCGAACACCGCCAGCCTGTTGGCGGTATTACCAGCAGTGTTCCGCTGGCCACCAGGGTCGTAATGACTCCCTTTGTGTTTAGCGAATCAGTACTTGGAAGGGGCAAGTTAGGGCTTCCCTTCCAAATACTGAATTTCAGTGGAACGTATACATTTTTTGGGATCAAATTTAGGGTTCAAAACTTTCAGTTTTTTACCACATTTCAAGGATTGTGGTAATCATTTGGAAATGTGAAGGGGTCCCCATGAGACCCCTTCCCCTTTGTGAATGTTGAAACAAAGACTTTTTAAGAGCAGTCAGTGCTTCAAGGGACCACTACCTGCTATTAAAAGATAAAACTTAGATGGTTAATTTTTATTTTTATAACACATTTAAAAATAATTGCTTTATTAAAACACAGTCACAGGCATGGTGGTCTGCTGACTCAAGCAGGCCACCATCCCTGTGATTCCTGCAATTCCTAAAAGGTTGCAAACTGCAAGCTAACTCATTAATATTAATGAGATAGGTCCATTGGTGACCCCTAAGAATCACTAAAGGAAGTACAATGAGTTTCACACATTGGAAATAGAGATTCCCTATTTGTGATTCGCAAAACATCGCAATTAGTTAATCACTATTCATAAAATGTGAACATACAGCCCTTTGTATGATATGATCCTGTCACCCACCTTTTCCACAATGCAGCAACCTCATCCAAAGCCCCTTTTCTTCTCTGGGATCTATGGCTAAGCTGTGGTAGAATCAAGGCTGGGATATCTGGAATGGGCAGCTTATAGAGTAGCACCTGAATATCATACAAAACACAAACTTAAAACATTAACCGTACAAAACAGCGATATATCATTACAGAGGCCAGTTTCTCATACACATTAAGGGGCATATTTATACTCTGTTTGCACCGAATTAGTGTCATTTTGTTTTACTCTAATTCGGTGCAAAACTAACTCCATATTTATACTTTGGTGCTAGACCCCTCTAGCACCAAATTTATGGAGTTAAAGTCATTTTTTGAAAGTGGAGACCTACTTTGCCTTAATGAGATGCAAGGTAAGCATTCCCGTGCAAAAAATGACTCTATGGCCTTAACGCCATATTTAGGGGCATATTTATACTCTGCAGCATATTTATACTTTGTTTGCACTGAATTAGTGTCATTTTTTTTAATTCTAATTCGTTGAAAATCTAACACCATATTTATACTTTGGTGCTAGACCCATCTAGCACCAAGGCCCTGATTTAAACTTTTTTTGCACCGCATTAACGTCATTTTATGACGCAAAAGTGGCGCAAATTTACAAAATAATGGCCCTTATTTATACTTTTTGCTGCAAAACTGCACTAACTCAGTTTTGCACCAAAAAGTTTAGCACCGGCTTGCACCATTTCTGTGCACCAGCCGGGCACCATATTTATGGAATCATGCAAGCCGGTGCAAAGGGTAGGCTAGAGTTTAAAAAATTGACTTTAGTCGGGTGGGGCTGGCAGTATAGAAGAAGAGGGCTTAGCACCAAAAAATGGCTTTAGGCAGGTTAAAGTAAAAAACAAATGACTCTAAACAGATTAGCGTCATTTTATGGTGCTAAACCTACCATGCCACATGACTCCTGCCTTAGAAAAGGCAGGAGTCATGCCCACCACCCCAATGGCCAGCACAGAGGACAGGGGTCCCCTGGGCATGGCCATTGCACCCTGTGCCATGTATGGGGGCCCATTTCAGGGCCCCCTATGGCACTTTCAAAAATAAAATGCACTTACCTGTACTTACCTGGGATGGGGTCTCCCATCCTCGCAGTCCCTCTAGTGTGGGTGGGGGTGCCCCTAGGGCCTAGGGAGGGCACCTCTGGGCTTATTTCATGGTGTTCCACCATGGAAATAGGGCCACAGGTCCCCTAACGCCTGCCCTGACCCAGGTCTTAAAAAATAGGACAAAGCAAGCTTTGCCCCATTTTTTTACCCCTCCTCCCTCGCACCATTTTTACATGGGAGTATAAATATGGTGTTAAGGCCATAGAGTAATTTTTTTGCACGGGAACGCCTACCTTGCATCTCATTAAGGCAAGGCAGGTTTCCACTTCCAAAAAATGACTTTAACTCCATAAATTTGGCGCTAGACGGGTCTAGCACCAAAGTATAAATATGGAGTTAGTTTTGCACTGAATTAGAGTAAAAAACAATGACGCTAATTCAGTGCAAACAGAGTATAAATATGCCCCTTAGCGTCAAAAAAGGATGCTAATCTGGTCAGAATCATTTATTTTGACTCAAAACTGCCTAATGTCATTTTTTATAAGCTAGCCTACCCTTTGCACTAGCTTGCACCCTTCTATAAATATGGTGCCCAGCTGGTGCTAAAAAATGGTGCAAGCCGGTGCTAAAGTTTTTGGGGCAAAACTGCCTTAGTGCAGTTTTGCACCAAAAAGTATAAATAAGGCTCTAAGTGTATAGATAGATGCATGCAACTGTATTTCTTATCCACAGGGCAAATGTTCCTGGTAACGTGCAGTGAAGTACTACTGCAAGTAATAGGTGCTATTATTAGCCAACTCACTATCGACCGTAGAGGATGAAAAGGTGATGTATGAAACGGTGACTTTCACTCCTTTCAAGGATAGGAACATTAACCCACTCAAGTACCTTAATGGCTATATCTGCCAGCAAGTGTTAAATATATAAAGTAAAATAGCTTTGTGGTTCAGGGCACCCTCGGCAGAGTTTTGTACATTTCCAAGAGGTCTCAGTTGTCATTGTTGGTGAAATATATCAGGTTGGTAATGTGTCTACTACAGAGCACTATGTAAGTGGAAGGCTACAGGTTTCAACCATAATAAGGGAGTTTAGTGGGTTGATGCATTTGTTGCAAGTGTCATTTGTAGACCACAAGTTCAGTCATGTGTTGAGAGCTCAGTAGGTTGGGCACTTGCTGCAAAGAACTGCATGAAATGCAGTGGACATACATTTGTATCTCTGCATGTTTATCTCAAGGTTCCATTATTTTGAGAGCAGTTAAATATTTACCATTGGCCTAAAATTAGCACCTGGTATTGAGCATCGGAAAACAATTTTCCATTGCTCTATGGACGCGACAATTTTAAGTGCATTTTCAGATTTACCTGTATTTTTAATACGTTATATATGCTGTCCGTTAAGAACACATTACTTTTCTTGCTAACCTTGAAGAAAGGATTTAGCATATCTTCGGTAATTCCTGACGCCATTTCTTATTATTTGCACATTAATTCAATTTTCGGGATTTGCAGGACGTTGAAAAAAATAGGAAGACAGATGTTACCTGAGAAAAATCACACACACCTGACAAACATCAACATTTGAAGCACAAAATACTGCCCAATTCATTGACTTTACCCACTTCTTTTTCTGCAAAATGCTGTGGAGCAACATCTTAACCAGAAGCCTCTGTGATTGTGATATTTTTACTGGAGGGAAAACATCAATGAGGCTGAGACAGAATTGATAGTTAACTTTGGACCTATGGAACTATGTGGTCTGCCTCCATACACAGTGGAGTGGAGACAGCCTTGTGGCTAAAGGTCACATACAATGTGTTTGCAATGGGGTGGAGGCATGCATTGTATGCACTGTTGGAGGATCTCAAAAAGCAGTAACATGAGGAAATGAGGCAGGTGAGAGATAGGGTTCCCAGAATATAGGTGGACAAAGGCTGTGCCGGGTTTTGGACCCTGATCCCTTCTCCTTCTCACCCCCTTGATGAGTGTATTCTCTCCACCACGCCCTCTATCTGCTGTACAGTCTGGCTGATAAAGGAAATCCCATTGGTAGGCCACGGAAGAAAAACACAACTCTGTTTCAACTAGATTCTAGCTCACAGTATGCCACACTGTCATCTAACACTACACATATCTCCTTGCAAATATAGGAACACGTCTTAACCTTGTCACTCACATACATAATGTGTGAAATAGGGTTGCTGGTAGAGGGGGATGAAACTTTATTCAAGCAGTGAACACAGTCTTTGTCAGGGTGAAGTCACAAGCAAACCCCAAATTAACCTGTGCTTGGCACAGAACAGTCATGCCTATCTTAGAGGCAATGTGCAAAGTATTTATGGAGCCAGTCAAACAGTAATAACGTGTAGCAAAACACAAGAAGAGTTCCACAGCAATATAGGAGAGAATAGATTAAAATGTAATAACTAACTTAAAACCAAAAAGAAAAAAATCAAAAATGTAGAACCGGAGATATGTAATTTTAAAGATTTAAGTGAAAATAGTGCCAAAAAAGCACAAGGTTCCAACTGGTTGCGCCAGATCGGAACAAAGTCAAATGTTCGGACTGACTATGATGGAGCACGGGACAGGTACAGGGGCCAAGTAAGGTCCAATGAAGAAAAGTACTAAAAATCCTGGTTGTGGATCATTGTGAGATCCCGCATTGAGGATGAGTCATGCTGCTGAGGTAATGCGAGATCCTGCTGTGGAGATACATCACAAAGCAACGGTTCCAGGAAGCTGCCAGGCTGTGATGCAAGGTCCTGCGTTATTGTTGAGAAGGCCCTGGACAAAGGGCTTGCGATGTGAAGACTTGCATCATGGATATGTCGCACAGCAGCAGTTCTAAGGAGGCTCCGGGTTGTGATGTGAAGTCCTGCATCAAGGATGCATCACACAGCGGCTCTGATTCAGGGTTGAATGAGGTGATGTGGTTCCAATGCAGAGTTTCAGGAGGTGCTGTATTGTGCTGCATCGATTCTGCTGGGACTAGAGTTGGACTGGCAAAGCACTGATAGGCCCACTTCCAAGGGCCCAGGACTGGAGTGGCACCGCTTGGAAGGGCAGGACTCACAGCTGACAGAGTACAAGTGCTGGGTCCAAGTTTGTTGAAGCCTGTTCTGTTCTGAGGCTGTGATCAGAACGCTAGCCAATGAGCCTGTGGAGTCACTCAGGAGGTCCTGGGCTCATGATTCAGGTCCATTCCTTTTCACTCATACAGGATGTCAACAGGGCAACACAACAGAGCAGCTTAGTGGCAGTACGTCCTGCAGCAAAGCAGTGGAACAGTCCTTCTTCTGAGTCTTTGGAGACCTTAGAGTTGGAGAAGGTACTAGAGGTTTCCACCCCCTGAAGTGTCAGGCACCCCCTGCCCTGGCCCCAGCTTGTCTGGGGACAAAAAAGGCTAGTGACAAACCTTTTATGAGTGTGTTCAAGCAGATCCTTTGTGATGTGCAAGTGTGGTACATGACAGCTTCCCCTTGCATTAAGTCAAAGTGGCCCTTCCTACCAACACCCAGCCTCCCTTTGTCTTACTCACTGGGAACAATACACAAAGACCAACAGCCTTCTACACCCAGTTATGGGATCCAGGGACAGGCTGCAGATGCCAAATGGTTAGGACAAGAAAATGCCAACTTTCTTAAACAGGCATTTTCAGGATTGTGACTTAAAATACAACTTTACCATTAAAGAGTGCTCTATTATAATTCTTTAGACACCAACCTCAAACTGTCCACCTGCTCTCAATTGAAAATGATCACTCATTGAATGTAATCAGAAAACTCAATTGATAGTGGTAGTTCTTGCTGAACTGAAAAATGAATTTGAGTTTTTCACTACCAGAACATCTAAAACCTAAAAGTACATCTCCAACTTTTAACATACACTGCACCCTATCTATGGACTGTTTAGGGCCTACCCTCAGGGTGGCTTGTATGTATTAAAAAAAAACGTCGGGACCTCACAAAAGGTTTATTTTCCCAGGTCAAAGTGGCAATTTAAAACTTCACACAGGCTGCAATGGTAGGCCTGTGACATGTTTTGCACAGCTTCTAGGACCATTTAATTTACAGGCAACGGGTACATATGGTGTCAATTTACTAGGGGCTTACAAGTAAATTAAAAATGCCAATTGACAATAAGTTAAATCTACCATGTTTTAGAAAGAGAGCACAAGCACTTTAAAACTGGTCAGCAGTGGTAATGTGCACAGAGTCTTAAGGCCAACAAAAACAATATCAGCAAAAATAGGATTGGTGAAGGCACACACTTTGAGGGGAAACCACCCTAAGGCTGACAGTCCTAGCACACAGCCTCCTCCATGTAGAGTAAATCCTAAATAGAGAAGTCTTCTTAACCTTCCTTTCTACAGCCCTGTGTCTGTCCCATGTCTACTGCATTACAAGTGGCAACTAGAGCAGCCACTGTCCCTCCTGTTGTAAGGCCTCAACCATAACCTGCAACGTGAAGTTCTCCTAAGGCCCAGTCAATTATGCTTCACTGATATCACTTAGGGCACCAAAATCAATGTTATGGATGGAGTGCTTGAATGAATCTCACCCACTGGCAATGGCTTAGGCAACATTGTTTTTTGCCCACCATACCTCAGTCTGGACTCAGCAATATGCACTTCAACCTTGAATCTGCTCCACTGGGAACAGCCGAGCCCCAGTCTCCAGGCCAGGTCATCCTGAATTGGAACACAAGCAACACAGGACCAGTGTTGCCCTTATTAGGGCTCATCAGCCACGTTTAGCGTGGTTTCAGTGTCAGAATGATTACGGAATCCTCGTTTGAGGCATAAAAAAAAAAAGATGATTGATGGAATGCTTGATTTAATTAGAGCCACTCAAGCGTATCATTCATCACTTTTTGTACAGTTTTTGTAAATGTCAGTGTCACTGCTATCACTGCCATAACTGGAGTCTTGACAATCGTCAATCTTGAAGTGTTGCAGATCAACATTGGTAAATGTATCTTGTGGCCAAATGCCCAGACGGCACATAATTATACTGCAAGGGTTTGGAGCTCAAAAATGCTCATCTCAATTGTTAGAAATAGGGCCTCTAGTTGGCAGAGGTATATACCCTTGTCCAAATAGGGACCACAATCCTAGCCAGGGTAAGTCACAAACAATCAAAATTATCCTGTGCCCACCCTCTTGTAGCTTGGCACTGAACAGTCAGGGTTAACATAGGAGGAACTGTGTAAAGTATTTGTGCAATAAAGATACAGTACTACAGAGAAAATACCTCAAAAATACATCACACAGGTTTAGAAAAATCTAGGATATTTATCTGGTTAAATTAAGGTCAAAACAATAAGGATTCAATAAGCATAAGTTGAGATATCACTTTTGCAAGATTAAAAAGAGTCTCAAATCTTAGAAATCAACAGTTGTCTCTTGTTTGCACAAAGTGCCTGGTTTGCATCGAAAATAACATACAACGAGACCGCAGAGGGGGTCATGGGTGGAAAAATAGGGTGTGTGTTGGAATTTCTGGTGCAGCACAGACGTTGTGTCATTTCTTTCCACGCTGCAAGGGGCTTTGCATCATTTTCCAGAGCACAGTCTTGGTTCCTCACTGTGATGAGGGAATCTTTTTGACACCCAGGGATGATGCGTAGAAATCCTGGCCATATGGGACAAAATCACAGGCGTTGCGCCCATCCAATAGTGCTGTGCGTCGAATTTCTCGTCGGGCTGCATCATTCCGGTTCGGCTGCGTGGCGATTTTCTCATCGCAAGACAGGCTGTGCATTGTTTCCGGCAGGCTATCCTATGAAAGGATTAGGCCTCACAGTAGTGGGAAATGAATTTAGGAGTTTTCCACTACCAGGACACATAAAACATACAGGTACATATCCTGCCTGTTACCTATATAGCACCCTGCCCTAAGGATTATGAGAGCCTACCTTGGTGGTGACATTTGTGGAAAAAGGGGAATTTGCGGTTTGGCAAGTACTTTTAAATGCTAAGTCGAAGTGGCAGTGAAACTGCTCACCCAGGCCCTGCAATGGCACGCCTGAGACATGGTTAAAGGGCTACTTATGTGGGTGGCTAAAACAGTGTGCCAGGCCCACTAGTAGCACTTAATCTACAGGCCCTAGGCACATGTAGTGCACTTTACTAGGGACTTACAAGTAAATTAAATATTTGCCGATTTGGTATGAGCCAATGTTGTATTTGGACTCTTGCTCTAGGCAAGACTGCTGGTTTAAGGATGACAGTACTTATGTTTGTAGGCGACTATGCCAGTCCTACAACAAATCGCAACTGTTGTCTCAACCCTCCTGGCTTACAAGCAGCACCTCACCAAAAACCCAAACAGTAAAAGGTGATTTTAGTGTGACATCTCACGGAGTGTCGTGGTTAAACGGAGATTACCCCTTTCTCTCATAAACATCATGCCTCAATCAAACACAGGAAATGAAGAAGATGCAGTAAAGTTTCAATAGGTTTTATTTAGCAAAACTGCAATCTGTGAAAAGTTGCATGGGCTGCAATGATTAGGATAATGAACAGTGCAAGAAACAGAATGGTAAAGACAAGAGTCATTAATACAAAGATCCCACCATCTTGCATTAACATGAAAGGACATGAGATGTGAAATATGCCCTAATACCCTAATGTCATGTGCCTAATCTCTAACCTAAAAGAGAGCTAGGCTGTAGAAGGCTGGCCTGGTTTGTAGTGGGTACCTTGGGTACTTACCCCTTATACCAGGTCCAGTTATCCCTTATTAGTAAAATGCAGTAGTGTTCTGGCAGCTTAGGCTGATAGAGGTAGCTATAGCAGAGCAGGTAAGGCTGAACTAGGAGACATGCAAAGCTCATGCAATACCACTTATAGTTACACAGTACTTATACACAAGTACAGACAATACTCAGTATTACCAAAAATAAAAGTATTTATTTGGGTGACACAGTACCAAAAATATCTTAGAGACAATACTCCTTCTGGAGGTAAGCATTATACAAAATATATTCACTAGACACCAAAGTTTGACAAGTAAATAGTCATAGAACAATGCAAACAGTAGGAAATACTATAGAATGCAATGGGAGAAAATAGGTCTAGGGGCAACACAAACCATATACTAAGAAAGTGGAATGCGAATCGCGAATTTCCCCCAGACAAGTGTAGTGTGTGAAGAACCGCTGGGAGAGTATGAATACAGTAAAGGTAAGTAAATTACCCCACCCCAGAAGCAGGAGTAAAGCACTGCAAGTGTCCTTAGGACACACTACACCTCATGATTGGGATTTTGCAGCAGCCAACCAAGTCTGCAAAGAACAACTGCTGGATTCCTGGACCAGAAGACCTGCAAAGGAAGGGGACCAAGTCCAGAAGTCGAAAGAAGTTCCAGGAAGGACAGGAGCCCCTGACAACCCAGAAGAGGGTGCAAAAGAAGAGTCCCTGGTTAGTCGAAGGCTGCAGGAATGCACCCAAGGAAGATGCCAGCGGGTTCCTGCATAATGGAAACGATGTCCCACGGTGTGAAGATCGTTGCAGATGAGATTTCGTGTCGGAAGGCGCCAACAAGCCTTGGCTACGACAAAAGTGCTTTTTGTATCAAAATGATGCTGGATGGACCCAGGAGGGACCTGTGGGCCTCAACTCTGTGTGAGGAAGAAGAGGGGGCTTTCACCACTTTAGAGATCCCTCAGGATACCAGCCAGCACCCCCAGGAGCTGCAGGATCTGGGTTCAAAGGAGGTGCAAAATGCAGTTGATGCAGCACAACTAAAGAAGGTCCTATGCCGCCGGAGAACAACTCAGCAAGTTGAGCGTCACAGGATGGGGTGCTGGGGACCTGGGCCAGGCTGTACATGAAGGAATTTCGCAAAGAGTGCACAGAGGCCTCAGGAGACGAAGAAGACACAGTACATAGGGGTACTGTCGTTCTCAGGGAAGGCAAGGTCTTACCTCCTCCAAATTGCGTCAGCAGGACCTCAGGATAGTCTATGTCAATGATGTCCACACTCTGGCCCTCATTCTGACCCTGGCGGTCTTTGACCGCCAGGGCGGAGGACCGCGGGAGCACCGCCGACAAGCCGGCGGTGCTTCAATGGGGATTCCGACCGCGGCGGTAAAGCCGCGGTCGGACCGGCACCACTGGCGGGGTCCCGCCAGTGTACCGCGGCCCCATTGAATCCTCCGCGGCGGCGCAGCTTGCTGCACCGCCGCGGGGATTCTGACCCCCCCTACCGCCATCCAGATCCCGGCGGTCGGACCGCCGAGATCCGGATGGCGGTAGGGGGGGTCGCGGGGCCCCTGGGGGCCCCTGCAGTGCCCATGCCACTGGCATGGGCATTGCAGGGGCCCCCGTAAGAGGGCCCCTACATGTATTTCACTGTCTGCTGCGCAGACAGTGAAATACGCGACGGGTGCAACTGCACCCGTCGCACAGCTTCCACTCCGCCGGCTCGATTCCGAGCCGGCTTCATCGTGGAAGCCTCTTTCCCGCTGGGCTGGCTGGCGGTCTGAACGAGACCGCCCGCCAGCCCAGCGGGAAAGTCAGAATTACCGCCGCGGTCTTTCGACCGCGGAACGGTAACCTGACGGCGGGACTTTGGCGGGCGGCCTCCGCCGCCCGCCAAGGTCAGAATGAGGGCCTCTGTGTCCTTAGGAGCATGCTCGTTGCTGTGAGAGGAGTCCCAGGTACCGGTCGTCATCTTGGAAGGTGCCTGCTAGGAGCAGGGGAGTGACTCCGTCACTCCATGGGAGATTTCTTTGGTCCTTCTGGTGTAGGATGAAGACAGGGAGTCCCCAGAACATGCACACCATGGAAACTGTTGCAGTTGCTAACTTGGAGCTGAGGTTGCTGAAGAAAAGTGTCTCTAGTAGACACTTTGTTGCAGTTACAGTGTTTCTTGGAGCAGGGTGTGGTTGATCTGAAGTCACAAGAGTCTGAAGTTGTTGCATAGGATTCCTGAAGGAAACCTGAAAGCAGAATCTGAAGAGAATCCACAGGAGAGACCCTAAATAGCCCTGAGAGGGGGATTGGCTACCTTATCAGCTAAGGACCTATCAGCAGGGGTTTCTGACGTCACCTGCTGGCACTGGCCACTCAGAGGCCTCCAGAGTGCCCCCACACCTTGCAAAGCAAGATGGCTGAAGTCTGGAACACACTGAAGGAGCTCTGGGCACCACCCCTAGGGTGGTGATGGACAGGAGAGTGGTCACTCCCCTTTCCTTTGTCCAGTTTCGCTCCAGAGCGGGGGAGATAGGGTCGCTGAACCAGTGTAGACTTATGCAAGTAGGGCACCATCTGTGCCCTTCAAAGCATTTCCAGAGGCTGGGGGAGGCTACCCCTCCCTAGCCTGTAACATCTATTTCCAAAGAGAGAGGGTGTAACACCCTGCTCTCAGAGGAAATGCTTTGTTCTGCCTTCCTGGGACTGGGCTGCCCAGACCCCAGGAGGGCAGAACCCTGTCTGAGAGGTGGCAGCAGCTGTAGCTGCAGTGCAGGCCTCAAAGAGCTGGTTTGGCAGTACTGGGGGTCCATGGTGGAGCCCCCAGGATGCATGGAATTGGCTCCCCAATACCAGTTTTGGAATGGGGGGACAATTCCATGATCTTAGACATGTTACATGGCCATGTTCGGAGTTACCATTGTGAAGCTACATATAGGTATTGACCTATTTGTAGTGGGCGCGTGTAATGGTGTCCCCGCACTCACAAAGTCCGGGGAAATGGCCCTGAACTATGTGGGGGCAACTTTGCTAGTGCAAGGGTGCCCTCACACTTAGTAACTTTGCACCTAACCTTCAGCAAGTGAAGGTTAGACATATAGGTGACTTATGAGTTACTTAAGTGCAGTGGAAATGGCTGTGAAATAACGTGTGCGTTATTTCACACAGGCTGCAATGGCAGTCCTGTGTAAGGGTTTGTCTGAGTTACCTATAGATGGCAGAAGAAATGCTGCAGCCCATATGGATCTCCTCGAACCCCAATGCCCTGGGTACCTATGTACCAAATACTAGGGACTTATAAGGGGGGTCCAGTATGCCAATTGATATTGGTAAATGAATTCACTGGCCTACAGTGACAAATTGAAAAGCAGAGAGAGCACTGAGGTTCTGATTAGCAGAGCCTCAGTGACATAGTTAGGCACTACACAGGCATACACATTAGGCCATAAATTATGATCACTGGGGTCCTGACCAGCAGGATCCCAGTGAAACAGGCAAAAACACACTGACATACAAGTAAATACAGGGAGTAACATACCAAGGAAGATGGTACTTTCCTACATAGGCGTCTGAAACCTCATCTGCCAATGCCATGTCCATGAGAAGAGCCCCGCCAACCCTCAGTACCTTGGAATGAGGTCTCTAGCTCAGACTCCGTTGGGACACCAAGACTTGGTCAGCGTCAAGGCGATGTGCAGCATCGATAGCAGTGATGGCATCGGGTCTGAATCCCTCTGACTATCTGCTTAAGTGAGGAGTATTTATACCGATCTGCTTGGCCCCCTGACATAGGTCTGTTCCCAAACAATAGATAACAAGACATGCTTGGGACGGTAATTTATATAAACAATTCCCTGTGAAAGCGTGAAGAGGGAAAGTACCTAATGTGAGCACCTACAGTTTATTTATCTTTGTCGCTTGATATTGACACCTTAACGCGGTGGCACTGATAAAGCAAACTAAAACATAGCCTAACTAAAACCAAGGCAGCCTTCTTAGAAGATTTAATTAAATAAATGCACTAAAAAAGAGCAAGCTAAGTAGGGTAAAAGTCACTAGGTGACGGGAGCGCAAGTCTGCAAGCCAAAGGCTAATCTAACTCCTGTATCTCATTAAAACAAACTAGTATTCACTACACCCTCCCCATTGCCATAACAAGTATGATGCCATAACTTGACGCCACCGAAGGTGAATGAACCCAAATGCTAAAAAGCGCTCTGGACTAAAAGCTAAAAGCATAAAAAACTAGGTAAAAATCACATTTAAAAACATGTTAAAACCCAAAATAGCTAAAAAACATACACAGAGACATAGGTGGTCATTCTGACCCTGGCGGTCTTTGACCGCCAGGGCGGAGGACCGCGGGAGCACCGCCGACAGGCCGGCGGTGCTCCAATGGGGATTCCGACCCCGGCGGTAAAGCCGCGGTCGGACCGGCACCACTGGCGGGGTCCCGCCAGTGTACCGCCGCCCCATTGAATCCTCCGCGGCGGCGCAGCTTGCTGCACCGCCGCGGGGATTCCGACCCCCCCTACCGCCATCCAGATCCCGGCGGTCGGACCGCCGAGATCCGGATGGCGGTAGGGGGGGTCGCGGGGCCCCTGGGGGCCCCTGCAGTGCCCATGCCACTGGCATGGGCATTGCAGGGGCCCCCGTAAGAGGGCCCCTACATGTATTTCACTGTCTGCTGCGCAGACAGTGAAATACGCGACGGGTGCAACTGCACCCGTCGCACAGCTTCCACTCCGCCGGCTCGATTCCGAGCCGGCTTCATCGTGGAAGCCTCTTTCCCGCTGGGCTGGCTGGCGGTCTGAAGGCGACCGCCCGCCAGCCCAGCGGGAAAGTCAGAATTACCGCCGCGGTCTTTCGACCGCGGAACGGTAACCTGACGGCGGGACTTTGGCGGGCGGCCTCCGCCGCCCGCCAAGGTCAGAATGAGGGCCATAATGTCGACCATGACAAGCAGAGCAGGCCAAGGTCAGGGCAAGAAATACAAATATTGAATTTGGTATTATAAGCTTATCATCAAATTTTCTAACAATAGTCATGATTTTGAAGAGCATCTTCGAAGCCATCGAGTGGAAAGGACTTCAAGGAAGAGGCCACATTGTCAGATGTTAGATCGATCACAGGATAGGCAACTGGATCCACGGAGCAGTAGTGCGTAGTAGTCTCTTGTGCAGGTCCACCTGCAAGAGTGGCATTCTCCATAGCGCCAAAAACAGCCAGATCGTTCATCAAGAGTGGCTCATAAGTGGCCTTGCGAATCAGCCTTAGTCTCAAGGGGCATGACCGTGAATGAACCCTCATCGGGGACATCAACAGTGCTTGGTCCACAGAAGGCACTGGCGTAACAGCAAGACACACTGTAGCCAAGTGTTCGAAGAGGCACCATACGCAGCAATAGACTGGTTGCACACACCATAGGAGTGATCAGAATGACAATGACCAATCACGCTCCGATTCCTCCAGCAACAAAGCATCAAAGACCTGAACCATACTTTCATGACACAGTTGAGCTGGTGGCAGTGGCTCCATTGCTGTGCATAGCTGGAAAGACACAACCACTGCTAGATAGAAGAAATAGCAGCAGTACTCTGCTCATCAATGCCAGAATTATAGGAAAGCCGCCAAACACACTGTAAAAGAGTGAATGGTTGGCCGATGGGATGACTCCAAAAACAGTCTGGAAGATGGACACAAATTCAGACCAAACAGCCTTAAAGAAATGGACAATCCCAGTAGTGGTCGAGGCGTTGAAAATTATGGATACCAGCTCTCCAAAGTGCTTGGGGAAGTTGGTATTTCATAGGGATTGTATCTCGGATGATGATCTCTCAATCTGGAGAGCATACCTCTCTCTAGCTGATGTCAACGCAACTTGTTTTTTTAAAAGTAGTGCCTTTAGTCTGCTCAGCTCGTCATAATTTACATTAACAGTATCAATGTGAGCCCATATTTCTGATACTTTTATCTCTCTTGTGGGGCGGGGAATAAAATGATGCCATGCAGGAGCCATACTGTTGAAGGAATCTCTGCAACTGTGAAAGGCAACTTTTCTAACTTCTCTATGTGAAGCATGGTGAAACTCACTTCCCTTTTAGCCATTGTCTGTTGTTCCCTGGATAAATTAAAAGCGGTGAACAATTCACTACCCTTAATGTACTTCCATGGAACTCAGACATTTTTTAAATTCTGTAATGTCCAACCGAACCGCATGTCGGAATGCAGCTGACTTTGCCCACGATGTAAAAGGGACATCTCCGTCTGAATGATATCTATTGCAGATGCCACTATGTTTGTCAGTGAATAAATCCTGTTGGACAGAGTGTTCATACAGTTATCAACAACAGCTAAAGCCTTTTATAAGTTTTCCTTATCTATTGGCCTCAAACGTGCAGCAGCTTCTATCTGAGAAAGCTTCCAGATCTCATTATACATAGCAGAGATTAATCTTTTAGAGCGTAGCTTCCTAGGACCTAACAAAATGTCCTGTAAGTCTATCTGTTCAGAAAGAGTGTTAAGATATTCTTTGACTGCGGCTAACCTGTTAGACTGTACCCATTGTTGGCACAGTGTACCCACACTGTATTTTGTAACTATACCCATGTGTTGACCCGAGACGAAGCGAGGGTCTGACTGGCTAATCTTGAAACCCAATGAGGAATTCAAAAAATTTGTCTGGCATCCATTGGTGTCTATCAGCCAAATCAACCACCGGCGGGGACTGGGAAGTGAAAGAGTTATAGGTACCAGCCTGAACACTTGTATCTAGCTTTTCCTCAGTGACATTCAGGAAGAATTGCCAATCATTAAACTTTGCCGGTGTGGGGATACTGAGCATGTTCATTTCTTTTATTTTTGTTAATCCCAGGCAGGAAGTCTGTTAAATGGTGTCATTTAAAGATAATTTGGACAGGAACCAAGCATGTTATAAATGAAGCTTCCCTACCCTGTAATTGCCAATCTTGTGTTCCACATACACTCTTTAAATCAACAGTGTTCCTCCAGCATTTGTAACCTTCAACTGCAAGACAGGAAACAAAGGTATCTGAATAAATCAGCTGCGTATCAGTTAGCAAATTTTCCTAATTTTTGAAAGAGGTAATTTGAAATAGTATGACTGTGGATGTTTTGTGTTATGCCCAGAAAAATATGTACATTTATCTGAATAACGTTTTGGGCTCCCCACAGGTGGTGTTGAGCAGTGTTACCTCTGTGTGTAGTTAAATACTGGTCTGTGTCTAGTGGCACAGTACAGGTAGTAATGTCCCCAGTTATTGTAACAGAATGTTTCCCCATAATTCATTGTATGTATATATACATTGTCACTTTCAAATACTGAATAGTCCTTCATTTCAGTTAACATAGAATCAGCTCTCTGGACATCCCAATCATCAGATATAACACTAGGTGTAATTACATCAGTTATAGAAATTTTGAAGACATATGGTATTTGAATGACCTCAGTAGGCCCGTATATATCAAACGGAACATTGTCCCACACAATCCCATCAGGAATTAGTGCACCTGAAATGTTCACAAGGGACAAGTCTCTTTGGACCTTATTTGACAAGGTTCAATGTTCACAAGGGACAAGTCTCTTTGGACCTTATTTGAGGAATGACATGGAGTTAAGACTTCATCCACAGGGTCATCAAAGTAGCGTTCAAGAAGGCAATGACCATTTATGAGCAAAAAGAAAACTTTCACAAAGCCAATCCATAGAAACAGTGCAAAGACTGTCAAGCAGAACCATAAATAGTTCCATGGGTGAATTAAATAGTTATTTTTAAGCCACAGATATAACTTACGTTTCTTTGAAACATTTTCAATTACAGGAGTGGATGAGCCTTAAGAAAAGTCATCAATGTTGATGAAATAACCAGAAGCAGTCTCTGCAAACGCAGGTGCATTACTGGTGGATGGATCCACATCACGTGGAGGCTCATAGTAGATGGTGCTGTCAGTCTGTGTAGTGTTGGTGTAGAAAACAGCCAAATCTTGGACAGGTGCTGTCGTTGAGGTAGTAACTGGAATCAGCAAGAGCTCATTTTCTGCCCTCCCCATGGTTGAGGAGGTATTAGTAACATCGTTGGACATGCTTGCGTAGTCCAAAGTAGTGTTGTTATTTCTACTTTGAAGAGGTGTGTCCTGTTGGGTAGTGAGAGGGGACCAAGAACTACCCATGGGACCTCGGGGTTTACTGTGCAGGATCGGCCACATGATGAAGTTTGACGTCATCAATGGAAATTAATCTGTTTCCTTTGGAACCAGGCAGCAGTGGAAGGCTGACAGGCTCCGGTACCTTATACTCCCAAGACAGGGACCGGTGATCTGTAAGATGGGCCGAATTCCTTCTTCACAGCGATCTTATCACAAATCAGATCCCCGACTTTAGGAATCCAGCCAGTGGAAGTTGTTGGTAAATCCCTTATTTCTAAAGTGGCAGCACTAGCGGATGATTTATCATCACAAAATTGTTGAACCTCCTGTAAGACAGTGAAACGTACATTTATGTCAAAAGGTGTGTCTGCTGCCACCAAACCAAGGCCATCAAGATCTGGGACATACATAGGTATCCGAAAGAGAACCTCATAGGGAGTGCGTGCCCCCAAGGACCTTCTTGGCAGATTATTCAGTGCTCTCCGGACTCCGTAGAGGTGATGAAGCCAGTTGCGTCCAGAACCTAAGGCTCTAGCTGTTAAGGACTGCTTTAGATCACGGTTCTGCCTCTCCACAACCAAATTTCCCTTGGGATGGTAATGTGAGGAGTAATGGAGTTCAACACCCATCATTCCCAGGGTGTCCCTGAATGCCTTAGAGGCAAATGCAGGGCCCTGGTCCGAATGGAATGCTACAACCGCAAATGTACTGATAAAGATCAGGAAGTCTTTTATAATAGTTTGAGCGTCAGCCGTCCGCTGAGGCCATACCCACAGCAATCTAGAACAAGAATCTTCAGTTACTAAGATGTATCTGTATGCACCATCAGGTTGAAGTGGACTGCAATGGTCCAGGTACACAAATTGTAGTGGCCTACTGGACACTAAGAGGGAAGTCTGCGGTGAAAGTTTAATGTTGGATACTTTATCTGCTGGCAGATGTCACTACAAAGGACGTATTGTTTTGTCTGTTTATATAGACCTGGCCATCAGAAGCGTTTCTGTAAGAGTGTTACTGTGGCGGAGATACCAGCATGAGCAAAAGCGACACCCTCATGCCCTGCTTTTATTCGATCTACTTTCTGGTCTTCTTTTGGGGATCACTCGATCTCCAACCCCAGGAAGTGTTGCATAAGCAACTTTCTGTGCACTGATGTGGTAAAAATATTTTATAGGGTATGCTTCCGGGAGAGATTTGCCTTCAGCCGAAGTTTTCACAGTTTCATTATCCAATCTTGTCTGTGAACGAGTCACTGCAGCGACAAAAGCCGTAGCTACTGCAGATTTGGCTGCTTCATCAGCCAAAGTATTGCCGATAACGTGTATTCCTACACGTTGATGACCCAATGTATGTACTACATGGACACAAGGTAGCTTATCTTTGAGATCAGCCACCCTCCCCCACAATGTTTTGTGTTTTATGGTGTTCCCTTTAGAATCTCTAAGTCTGTCAGATTCCAATGATTGAGGTAATCATTGTAGGACTGGACGCAGTAGTATGAGTCACTGACAATTAAAGTCGAAGGATGAAGTCACAGGGGCTGCATCGATCCAGTGGGCATTGTGTGGTAATTTCTACCGCACGGCAGGTGCTGAGTCGATTCATATCAGGAAGTCGGGCTGCGTTGTTCCAGCTTGGCTTTGCGTTGATCCAGTGGGCCGTGCATCGAATTTCCGGTCTCTACGCTGGCGCTGCGTCGATCTTTTCCTTGCGAAGCTGGGCTGCATCATTCCAGTTCAGTGTGCAGTGAATTTTTCACTGCGATGCAAGCTGTGCAGTGATTTCTGCCGCACAGGGAGTTCTTCTTGCAGGAATGAAGTCTTTTTCATCCTGAGACTTCAGAGAAAAGGAGGTAAGCTCTATACAATCCCTTGGAGAGCACTTCTTCAGCACAGGCAGAGAGCAGCAAGGCAGCAGGGCAACAGCAAGGCAGAAGTCCTTCTCAGAAAGCAGTCAGGTGAGTCCTTTGGGCAGCCAGGCAGTTCTTTGTGGTAGGTTGCAGGTTCTGGTTCAGGTTCTTCTCCAGGAAGTGTCTGAGTTGGTAGGGCAGAGTCCCTGTTTAAATACCCAAATGTGCCTTTGAAGTGGGGGAGACTTCAAAGAGTCGCTTAGAAGTGCACAAAGTCCCCTTTCAGTTCAATCCTGTCTGACAGGGTCCCAGTAGGGGATGTGGCAGTCCTTGGTGTCAGGGCATGCTGCTGTCCTTTGACATGTAAGTGTCAGACCCTCCACCCTCCCAGTCCAGGAAGACCCATTCAATATGCAGATGTATGAAAGTGAGGCTGAGCATCCTGTGTTTGGAGTTTGTCTGAGTGGATGCATGGGCGCTGCCAACTGAACTTAGCCAGACGTGAATTGTAAGGCACAGAAGGATTTAAGTGCAGAGAAATGCTCACTTTCTAAAAGTGGCATTTCTAAAATAGTTATATTAAATCCAACTTTACCAGTCAGAAGGATTTTGTATTACCATTCTGGCCTTACTAAATATGGCCTCCCTGCTCCTTTCAGATCAGCAGCTACCACTCAATCAGTATATGAGGGTAGCCCTAATGTTAGCCTGAAAGGAGCAGGCCTCACAGCAGTCCAAAAACGAATTCGTGAGTTTTATACCACTAGGACATGGAAACTACACAGGTACATGTCCTGCCTTTTGTCTACACAGCACCCTGCCCTATGGGTTACCTAGGGCCTACCTTAGGGGTGACATATATGTAGAAAAAGGTGAATTTTAGGCTTGGCAAGTACTTTGAAATGCAAAGTTTAAATGGGCAGTGAAACTGCACACACAGGCCTTGCAATGGCAGACCTGAGGCATGGTTAATGGGCTACTGACGAGGGTGGCATAATCAGTGCTGCAGGCCCACTAGTACAGGCCATGGGCACATATAGTGCACTTTACTAGGGACTTAGAAATAAATTAAATAATCCAATTGGGTATGATCCAATGTCATCATGTTTAAAGGGAGAGAGCATTTGCACTTTAGCACTGGTTATCAGTGGTAATGTGCGCAGAGTCATAAAGCCAGCAAAAACAGTGTCAAAAAGTGGAGGGAGGCAGACAAAAAGTTGGGGGTGACCACCCTAAGGCTGTCAGGTCTAACAGAGTATAAATGTGATTTATATGCTATGGGCACGGTGTTGCCCTCGTTAAAGATGACATAAGTAAACCTAATGGCACCAGCAATTATTCTGATGACCAAGTTTGATTTTATTTTTTTGTCACGGGTGTGCACGTGTTTGGCTTCTAGTCTTGCATGTCCTGCTGCAATTCCCTGAGGATGCATGTGTGTTCAACTGTCCAGTGTCCGCTAGAAAAATCAGGGCGTATTAAGTCATACAGTGGCTTGATACGTTGTGCATAGTCAGGAATGTATGTTCTTCCAAAATTGAACAAACCAAGTGAAGACTGTAGTTTCTTGAGTGTGATGTGGGTGGAGTTGAGCACATTTCTCTAGAAAGTGCAGGGCCAGGCTCTTCCATTTGATAGCTCATATCCCAGGTACAGTATGCTGAGAAAGGCTGTTTTTGTTTTTCTGAAATTGAATGTGTAGCCAAGGGTTGCAAATCCTAAAATGACCCGATCAACCCTGGCAAGATGAATGTTGAGATCGCCATCTGTGAAATAAATATCATCCACATAAGACAATGCCTTGGGATCAATATCATTCAATATTGATGTTACTTGGGCTGAGAACAGCCATGGGCTGTTCTTGTAGCCTTGGGGCAAATGGCAAACATGTTTCTGTTAGCCAAATGAGAATGCACTCAGGTCCCAACTTTCGTGTGCTAAGTTTTGGCAGAAGAACCCTTTGGAAATATCCAATGTTGTTTTGTATTTTTACGCACTATATTGTTAATTAGTGCTGTGCTATGTGAATTTTGTATGTCGTATGTACGTGTATGACTGTTTAGGTGTCTGTAATTTAAGACTATTCTATAAGAATGGTTGGATTTTGCAACTGGGAATACCAGGTTATTCATTGCAGAGACGCAGAGTTTAATTTCTCCCTAGTACTTGAGCTGACTGAGGATCTCCCTCACTGGAACTTTTGCTTCGTGTTTAACAGGAGATTGTGGCTGAGGTTGGGGTGTAGACCTAGTAGGTATTATATGGCAAGGAGAATCCTTGTCCCAACCTTCATGATAGCGGTACAATGCAGGTGCGTGCGCCAAAGCCCAATTGACAGCGTAGGCTTGCTTTACCGCCTCTGGAACAAGATAAGAGGAAGAAGACAAAATTATATCTTCCCCATGTGGGAAATACAGACATGCTCGGGTGGCCAGTCCCTTTCAGCCAGCAGGACATCACAACTAAGTTCATCCCAAAATATCACACCAATGGTGCGCTCTATGTCTCCCTCATTCTAGATATTTAAATCGTAAACCCTGTTGGGTGGGAGTACGTGCCTCTCCGCAATTTCAACTGCAATAAAATCGCTAGTTGCTGTCGCATCCAGATGATCTTTCAGACTCTGGCAACATATTGAGACCTCTACTGCACTGTCTAACGGTGTCATTGCCCACGTCATGTTCTTCAGCAATGTTCTCAAGTGTACTGGCATTTTTAATTGACAGTGCTGCCACCTTTTTTTTTTTTAAACTGTGGCTTTTGTTGTGGGTACTTATCTTCTTTTTTGTCTGAGGTCTGTGGTGAGTCTTTCTTCAGTTTCACATATTCAGGGCTTCGATCAGGACGGCCCCCTCTTTTGCTACGTCCATCCAGTGCGTCATGAAAGGAACGAGAAGGACATGAATCAGTATATCCTTCCGGAGCTTTTATATTTTCTTTATTTCTGACAGTGGATCTCCTATCAGAGTTCTCCAGATGTGGAGAATAAGCTCTCTGATTTCGTCTATCTTTAAATTGTTTTTTCTTATCCCAGTGTTCTTAGAACCCTCCAGTGCTTGTTTAGTACCTTCCTTAGAGGTGGTACTCTGCAATTCGAGCTTCTTCGGCTTGGCTCCCAAACTATCCCGCCCTATACTGGTATAGGTGTGAGAAATAAATTTTGGTAGCTCTTTTTCCCGGTCCTAATGTGGAATCTCTTGGAGGTGCTGGTGTATAACCAGTGCTACCGCTTCCCCTTTGATATTACTGAGTATGATTGAGGAGACTGCTTCAAAGTTACCCATTCATTTCATCCCCAAATCTAGGGCTGGAGCAGCCCCGTGCTCATTCTGAATTTGTTTTAACACTAATGGAAAATTGTCAAGTCTCGGGGTACCATGTGTGGTAGTATAAATTGCAGCGAAGACTGCACCTCATGTGGTGCAGTCATCCACTGAGGGAACCATCCCGAAGGGCAATCACATTGTGAGAATTCTATGTTTCTCCTGTGGTCCTGTATAGGGAAACACAGCTTCCACCTGATTTGTTTTCTGGGCTATCAAGAACGGTATTTTCTCCCGTTCTGTAAGTACCTTACCTATGATAGTATATACTGTTTGTAGATTAATCCTAGTAGCCAATTGATATCCAGCAGGTGCTGGTGGTGCTGGACGCGCTGGTGTAGTGTTCAAAGTTCGGATTATGAACTGAACAAGTCGTCTATAGAGTGTTACTAGTTCAAGATATGGGTTTCACAGGTCTGCTGCCTGCATTTTTTGGATACCTGGGTGAGGTGTGTATGTGGCAATCATAGGCCACGTTGGTTCTTCATTACCTAAGGGACCTAATCTCACGGGTTGTATTCCATGTGGTAGGGTGCCTTCAAACCAGTGAGCGGTATTTCATGAAACTAGGTTGCTTGGTACTGTATTAGTACATTTGCAATTCTGTATGGGTGGAATGTGAATGTTGTGTTGTCTTCCTTAGGAAAGTGAACCCACTTACCTGTTTGGTAAGCTTCATTAGCTTCCACTATGAATGTAACATTCCCGCCCTCTTCTCTTAAGCCATGCACTACTAGGTGTAGAGTTAGTGCTTGTCTAGCATTTTCAGGAATTTCTGTGGCGTTAGCCATATTGTGATGGGTAAGAGAGATGGAACACCAAATGGGGAGCAAAGACCTTTTAAGAGTTCAAGCTCAAACAACCTACAGCCTAATTAGGTGCTCCCTCTTGAGCTGAGGGGGATCTCCCCTAAGACCATGGACATCTCTGTATAGTGGTACTTAGGGTACCTGTTGTCTCTGAGACAGTGATAGTCAGGGTATATGTAAATTAGTGCCTAAACACCATCATTGGTGGCGCCATGTCGTAGTTGGACTCTTGCTGTAGGCAAGACTGCTGGTTTAAGGATGACAGTACTTATGTTTGTAGGTGACCATGCCAGTCCTACAAGTCGCAACTGTCGTCCCAACCCTCCCGGCTCACAAGCAGCACCTCACCAAAAACCCAAACAGTAAAAGGTGATTTGTAGCAGCCTTTACGCATGGACTCAAGAGTGTGACATCTCAGGAAGTGTTGTGGTTAAACAGAGATTACTCCTTTCTCACATAAACACCATGTCTCAATCAAACACAGGCAATGAGGAAGATGCAGTAAAGTTTCAATAGGTTTTATTTACCAAAACTGCGATCTGCAATAAGTTGCATGGGCTGCAATGATTAGGATAATGACCAGTGCAAGAAACAGAATGGTAAAGACAAGAGTCACTAATACAAAGACCCTCACCATCTTGCAATAACATGAAAGGACACAAGATGTGAAACATGTACTTAATCTCTAACCTAAGAGAGAGCTAGGCATGTTGAACCTAGTCTGCCAATGCCATGTCCATGAGAAGAGCCCCCCAGCCCTTGTTACCTTGGAATGAGGTCTCTAACTCAGACTCCGTAGGGACACGAAGACTGGGTCAGCGTCAAGGCGACTTGCAGCATCGATAGCAGCGATGGCATCTGGTCAGAATCCCTCTGACTATCTGTTTAAATGAGGAGTATTTATACAGATCTGCTTGGACCCCTGACGTAGGTCTGTTCCTGACGTAGGTCTGTTACCAAACAGTAGATAACAAGACATGCTTGGGACGGTAATTTATATAAGCAATTCAGTCGAAAGTGTGAAGAGGAAAAGTACGTAATTGAACACCTACAGTTTGAAATTGACGCCTTAGCGCGGTGGCACTGATAACGCAAACTAAAACATGGCCTAACTGAGAACAAGGCAGCCATCTTAGAAGATATAAATAAATAAATGTGCTAAAACAGAGCAAGCTAAGTAGGGTAAAAGTCACTAGGTGACAGGGTCACGAGTCTGCAAGCCAAAGGCTAAGCTAACTCCTGTATCCCATTAAAACAAACTAGGATTCACTACAATGTTACCATGTTTTTAGGGAGAGAGCACATCCACTTTAGCACTGATTAGCAGTGGTAAAGTCTCCAGAGTCCTAAAGTCAGCATAAATGAGGTCAGAAATAGAGGAAGGCAAAAAGTTTGGGGGTGACCCTGCAGAGAGGCCATTTCCAACATATCCCCCTTCCAGCCTAAAGCTAGGGTAGGCTAATCAATACTTTGATGGACTTCCCTGTTTAAGGCGATAGAACATGGACAATGGCCCACTACTGCAGGGGAACTTGCCAGTTCCATGCCTTTCTGAACTCAGTTGGGCTCTGTCTATACTCTCTAGGGCCACTGAACTGACCCACGGGAACCCTTCTCCTCCTCTGTGAAGTCCCATCTGTGATGCTCCTAACTTTACTTCGCTCACAGATGCATCCCAGTAGGCAGACAGTACCACCATGGCCAACAAAGTGATGCGGCCCACTCCACTCCTTCGGTTTGACTTCTGTCCCCAACCCAGGGAAAACTGTGTCCACAAGGACAACAACCAAAAGAGGCCACTGGCAGCTGTGTGTAATGAGCCAGGTCCCAGGACATCCACTGTTAGGTGAATGCCTTGAGTGGGGCCATTGGGTAAGCTTCTTCTCCAGTCTGTGGGCTGGCAGGGAGTTCCCTATGGGCTCCTGAGGTTTCCATGACCTCTGTGGCATCTCAGAATGGAGGGTAGTAGCCCTAGGGGTCTTGTACCCCTTCCCCACTCTACCTCCCACCAATTCCGGGGTGGTATCCTGACACTGGTCAGTCATCCTATGGGATGTGCCTTGAGGCTGAATAGGGGTGAGTCCTCCCTCCCCTTACCCCTACATCTGGGCTCCCGTACCCTCCACTGGGGAGTGGTACTGCCCGACAACTGAACTGTCAGGGCATCCTTAGGGGTCACCCCTCTCAGTTCTTCTGCCACCAGGGTTAACTCATTCCCCAGAATGCATTCAATAGACATCTGAGAACTAACTATGACCCTTCTCCTCTCCACCTCATTCCAGGGATACCAGGATCATAGGGCGGAAGGAATCCTCCCCATGGGCTGGAGTTACCCTACACACCTGGCTGGTGTACTGCTGTGGGAAAACCAGTCTCTCCACCATTATGGTATGACTAGTCCCTGTGTCTCTCAGAGCAGTGACTGGTACCCTATTCACTCCCACCTGGTGGAAGTGATGACTTCCACCCTCAGGGAACACCAGCTCACCCTCTGAGTTTATCTCCCAACTAAGGGAGATTAGGCCATGGTTTATGACCTGCCCCTATGGACTACTTTCCCCTAATGCCATATTGGTCACCCCTGTAGAAGTCCCACCAGTGGTTGGTTTCTTTGGACAGTGTCCCCCTGCTTGTGTCCTAGCTAGGGAGCACCCAAAGCAGTGGGATTGGAAATGGGGTGCCCTGGGCCACCACTCACCAGAATCACTACCCTGTTTCTCAGATAGGGCATGGGAACCCTTTCCTTCCCCCTTACTCTGGGACTTGTGTGGGTCGTCTTTAGCCTCCCCTCTACTCCGTTGGGGAGAACTAGAACCACCCTTCTTGAAGTCACTCCCAGGTACCTTTTTGGACACTCTGGTGCTAGCCCAGAGGTCAGCCTCCTCAGAAAGCTTCCTGGGATCAGTCAGATTATTGTCAATCAGTTGCTGGCAAAACTATGTAAAGCAAATACTGAACAAATGCTTTCGTAGGATCAAATTATATAACCCCACATAATCATTTACTTTACGGCTCCACACCCATCCATTCATTGCCTTACTAGAAAAGTCAAAAAAGTCTATCCACGTTTGGGTGGAGAGTTTGGTACTGCCCCTGAATTTCTGGTGATACTTTTCAGGTATCAGTCCAAACTTGGCAATTAAAATGGCTTTCATGAGCAGGTATTTGCTCTGGTCCTTCTTTTCTAATGTGAGAAGTGTATCCCTCCCAATTATTGGTCCATGTTTCCACAAGCCCGCCCACCATTGCTCTTCAGGAATCTCAGAAGCCCTTGGTGCCACTTCATAGGCATCCAACCTTTTGTCAATGTTGTCTCCCACCACATAACTTGTCACTACATCTCTGGGTATACAAACCTTTTTGTCTCCAGCAGGTCCTGTCTGAATGCTGCCACCATCACTGCTGGACTCAGACTGCTTAGACTTAAGGTCCAGCTCTTTGAGACTCAGTTCATGAGCCAGGAGTAGTTTCTTTTCAGCCAAGGCCCTTTCAGTCCCAGCTTGTTTGGCTTCTCTCTAAGCCTCCCTCTCCTCTGCCTCCATGTTTAACCTTGCCAATTATAGTTGAAACTCTCTCTCCTCCCTCCTTTCCTCTGCTGTCAGGCCATGACTTGAGACAGTGCTCCCTGGTTTAGCAGGGGGCACAGATCCAAGGGTGTCACCCCCCACCGCTATTGGCAAATCCTCTGGGGAGCCATCTTCTGCTCCCTCCACCTCAACATCCTCTTGGGAACGGGCTCCTGCCCAGGCCCTCAGCACCATTTGCTACTCCTCCTCCCCATGGCATCCCGGATAGGTACTCCCCTCCCCTTGCAGAACTCTTTCAGCTAGCTAACAGTATATGTCTCCAGGTAAGCTAGGTCAAACACTCCAGTTCCTCCGTGAGACCCAGCCAGAGACATGTTGTTAAGGATTAAATTAAAATGTCAAGCAGAAAGAATTGCAGAAAAAAAAGAAAAAATCAAATTGACCTTTAACTGTGGGTAGGTGGTGTACACGTAGCTATTATATGTCACTGCACAAACACAAGTCCTACCCTCACCGCTGATGTTAGAATTTTCATCCTTGGCGTGGTCTCCCTTAACTTTTTGCCTCTGTTCCCCAGGTTATTGATGTGTGCTGGACTCTGATTTTGCTGTTTTTATTACTCTGGGCACTTTACCACTGCTTACCAGTGCTAAAGTGCAAGTGCTCCTGTTTAAAATGTGTATGTAATTGGTTCTCCATGATTGGCATATTTGTTTTACTGTTAAGTCCCTAGTAAAGTGCACTAGAGGTGCCCAGGGCCTGTAAATCAAATGTTACTAGTGGGCCTGCAGCACTGGTTGTGCCACCCACACAAGTAACCCTGTAATCATGTCTGAGACCTGCCACTGTAGTGTCTGTGTGTGTATTTTTACCCTGTAAATTCGACTTGGCAAGTGTACCCACTTGCCAGGCCTAAACCTTCCCTTTTCTTACATGCAAGACACACCTAAGGTAGGCCCTAGGTAGCGCCAAGGGCAGGGTGCAGCGTATGGATAAGGTAGGACATATAGTAATGTGTTTTATATGTCCTGACAGTGAAATACTGCCAACTTCGTTTTTCACTGTTGCAAGGCATGTCTCTCTCATAGGATAATATGGGGGCTACCTTTAAATATGATTAAAGTGTAGATTCCCCTAGAGAGTAGATGGACATGTGGGATTTGGGGTCCCTGAACTCACAATTTAAAAATCCATCTTTTAGTAAAGTTGGTTTTGAGATTGTGTGTTTGAAAATGACACTTTTAGAAAGTGAGCATTTTCTTGCTTAAACAATTCTGTGACTCTGCCTTGTTTGTGGATTCCCTGTCTGGGTCAGTTTGACAGTTGGGTTGTTTTTCACCTCACACTAGACAGTGAAACAAAGGGAGCTGGGGTGTAACCTGCATTTACTAATTAGCCATCTCTGCTAGGAGGGAGGGGTGGAGTGGTCACTCTCATCTGAAAGGGCTGTGCCTGCCTCTGACAATGCAGACTCCAACCCCCTGGTGTGTGTCTGAGGCCTTGCCTGGGCAAGGCAGGATTTCACAAGTAGGTGTGAGTCCCCTTTGAAGAAAGGTGACTTCAAAGACTAAAATGGGTATAAGAAGGGCACACAAATCTACAGACTTTAGAAACACTTCCGGAACAAAGAGGAACCTCTGCCTGGAGAAGAGCTGAATAGCTGAGGAAGAAGAGCTGCCCTGCCTGTGACTGTGCTTTGTGGAGCTATTCTGCAGTTGCTGCTTCTGCCAGAGTAAGAGGGCAAAGACTGGACTTTGTGTGCCTTCCATCTTGAGAAGAAATCTCCAAGGGCTTGATCTAGAGCTTGACTCCTGTTGTTTGAAGTCTCAGGGACAGCAAAGACTTCTCTCTGCCAGCACCTGGAGTCTCTGGAGAGACTCCTACTCTGCCCTGTGGTGCCCATCCAGTTCCTGGGACCCTGAAAGGAGAAGCTGGCAGCCTAAAGACAAGAAAATCAACGCACAGAGCGCCGTGCAGGGAAAAGATTGACGCGAATCCGACCTGCGGCTGAAAAAACGACGCGCCGCCGGCTCCACAGCTGAGAAACGACGCTCGCAGGAAACGCGCCCGTAAAATCGACGCACGGAGCAGGAGAAACGACCCGCAGCATCGCTGACGGAGGCTGGGAGATCACAACCTGCGCTGCGGGATTTTCGGATCATCGTGCGGCTGGATTTTTGACTCAGGTACCGCCGTGCAGAGTTATTTTTGACGCACACATGCCCGTGCGGGGTTATTTTTGACGCACACCAGGTAAATTTTCACTCTAGCAGCGCTAGTGTGTTTTTAAAACTACTTAAAGACTCTTTTTGATTTTTAATTGATAACTTGACTTGTGTATGGTGGATTGTTGTCGTTTTGGTCTTGTTTTGTTTAGATAAATATTTCCTCTTTTTCTAAACCTGTGTTGTGTAATTTTGTAGTGTTTTCATTAAGTTACTGTGTGTGTTGGTACAAATACTTTACACCTAGCACTCTGAAGTTAAGCCTACTGCTCTGCCAAGCTATCAAGGGGGTAAGCAGGGGTTAGTTGAGGGTGATTCTCTTTTACCCTGACTAGAGTGAGGGTTCTTGCTTGTACAGGGGGTAACCTGACTGTCAACCAAAGACCCTATTTCTAACAGCTGATCACCAAGTTTAGAAATGGGGTCTCTAGTTGGCAGAGGTATTCAGTTTTGTCCAAAATAGGATCACAATCTTAGTCAGGGTAAGTTACCCCCAATCCAAATTATCCTGTGCCCACCCTCTGGTAACTTGGTACTGAGCAGTCAGCCTTAACTTAGAAGGCAATATATACAGTGTTTGTGCAATAAATCATACAGTAACACACTGAAAACACCACAAAAGTACACCACCCAGGTTTAGAAAAATATATGATATTTATATGGTTAAATTAAGATGTCACTGTGGCAAGATTAAGAAGAGTCTCAAATCTTAAACATCAACAGTTGTCTCTTGGTTCCACAAAGTACCTGGTTTGCATAAAAAATAACAAGCACGGAGACAGCAGAGAAGGAGATGAGTGGAAAAATAGGGTGTGCGTCATAATTTCCGGTGTGACACGGACATTGCGTTGTTTCTTTCCACACTGCAAGGGGCGGTGCACAGTCTTGGTTCCTCAATGCGATGCTGGGATCTTTTTGATGCCCAGGGACTATGCATGGAAGTCCTGGGCATGCGGGACGAAGTCACAGGCATTGTGTCAATCCGGTATGGTGATGTGTTGAATTTTCTATTCCAGGTCAGGCACTACATTGATTCTTCACTCTGGAAATCGGGCTGCGTCATTCTGGTTCAGCTGTGCATCGATCCAGTAGGGTTGTACATCGAACTTCCGGTCGCAAGACAGGCGTTGCATCAAATCTTCACTCGGGAAGTCGGGCTGTGTCATTCCATTTCAGCTGTGCGGCAATTTTCTCATCGCAAGGCAGGCTGTGTGTTGTTTATGGCAGGCTGTGCATTGATTTTTGGGGGCACAAGTAGTTTCTTGAAGAGGTGAAGTCTTTTTGGCCCTAAGACTTCAGAAAACCAAAGGCAAGCTGAATCCAAGCCCTTGGAGAGCACTTCTTAGCAAAGTCAGAGGACAGCAGGGCAACAGTCCTTCTCAGCAAAGCAGTCCAAATTAGTCCTTTGGGCAGCTAGGCAGTTCCTTTTGGCAGGTTGCAGTTGCAGCTACAGAGGTTCTGATTTAGTAGGGTCAGGGACCCATTTTATATACCCCAAAACGCCTTTGAAGTGGGGGAGACTTCAAAGAGTGGTTTTGAGGTGCACAAGTTCCCCTTTCACTACAGGTCTGTCTTCCAGGGTCCCAGTTGAGGGTTTGGCAGTCCATTGTGTGAGGGCAGGTCTCTAGCCTTTAAAATGTAAGTGTCAGGCCCTCCACCCTTCCAGGAAGACCCATTCAGTACGCAGATGAATGCAGATGTGTCTGAGTGTCCTTAGTTTGTGGATGTCTGGGTGGAATGTACAAGGAAGCTGTCAACGAGCCCAGCTCAGATGTTGATTGGAGATAGGCTGTAAGGCACAGATGGATTTTCAGTGCAGAGAAATGTTCACTTTCTAAAAGTAGCATTTCTAAAATAGTAATATAAAATCCAACCTCACCAATAAGCAATATTTTCTATTACCATTGTGGGCATACTATATGTTAGACCTGACATCTTTAGGGTGGTCACCCCTAACTTTTTGCGTGCCTCCCTCCACATTTTAGATACTGTTTTTGCTGGTTTTAAGACTCTGTGCACTTTACCACTGCTAACCAGTGCTAAAGTGCATATGCTCACTCCCTATAAACATGGTAACACTGGATCATACCCAATTGGATTATTTAATTTACTTATAAGTCCCTAATTGAGTGCACTATGTGTGCCCAGGGCCTGTAGATTAAATGCTACTAGTGGGCCTGCAGCACTGATTGTGCTTGGAATTTAAAAGTAATTGCCAAGCCTAAAACTCCTCTTTTTCTGCATATAAGTCACCCCTAAGGTGTGCCCTAGGTAACCCATAGGGCAGGGTGCTGTGTAGGCAAAATTCAGGACATGTACCTGTGTAGTTACATGTCCTGGTAGTGTAAAACTCCTAAATATGTTTTTACACTGCTGTGTGGCCTGCTCCTTTCACAGGCTAACATTGGGGCTACCCTCATATACTGTTTGAGTAGTAGCTGCTGACCTGAAAGGAGAAGGAAAGTCATATTTAGTATGGCCAGATTGGTGATACAAAATCCTGCTGACTGGTGAAGTTGGATTTAATCTTACTATTTTAGAAATTCCACTTTTAGACAGTGAGCATTTCTCTGCACTTAAATTATTCTGTGCCTTACAATCCCCATCTGGCTGGGTTCAGTTGACAGCTCCCTTGTACATTCACTCAGACACACCCCAAACACAGGATACTCAGCCTCACTTGCATACATCTGCATTTTGAATGGGTCTTCCTGGGCTGGGAAGGTGGAGGGCTTGACTCTTGCATGTCAAAGGACAGCAGTCTGCCCTCACACAAAGGACTGGCACACCCCCTACTGGGACCCTTGCAGACAGGATTGAACTGAAAGGGGACCTTGTGCACTTCTAAGCCACTCTTTGAAGTCTCCCCCACTTCAAAGGCACATTTGGGTATTTAAACAGGGCCTCTGCCCCTACCAACTCAGACACTTCCTGGAAAAAAGAATCTGAACCAGAACCTGCATCCTGCCAAGAAGAACTGCCTGGCTGCCCAAAGGACTCACCTCACTGCTTTCTGTGCTGCCTTGTGTTGCCCTGCTGCCTTGCTGTTCTCTGGCTGTGGTAAGAAGTGCTCTCCAAGAGCTTGGATAGAGCTTCCTCCTGTTCCCTGAATTTTCTGGACCAAAAAAGACTTCGGGGGTGATTCCTAGTTTGGCGGGCGGCGATCGCCGCCCGCCAAGCGGGAACCGCCAGAAGACCGTACCGCAGTCAAAAGACCGCGGCGGTCATTCTGGCTTTCCCGCTGGGCGGGCGGGCGACCGCCAAAAGGCCGCCCGCCCAGCGGGAAACCCACAGCAACGATGAAGCCGGCTCCGAATGGAGCCGGCGGAGTTGCTTTTGTGCGACGGGTGCAGTTGCACCCGTCGCGATTTCCAGTGTCTGCTATGCAGACACTGGAAATCAATGTGGGGCCCTGTTAGGGGGCCCCTGCAGTGCCCATGCCCTTGGCATGGGCACTGCAGGGGCCCCCAGGGGCCACACGACACCCGTTTCCGCCAGCCTGGTTCTGGCGGTCAAAACCGCCAGAACCAGACTGGCGGGAAGGGGGTCAGAATCCCCATGGCGGCGCTGCCTGCAGCGCCGCCATGGGGGATTCTGCAGGCCAGGGGAAAACTGCCGGGAAACCGCTGGTTTCCCTTTTCTGACCGCGGCTTTACCGCCGCGGTCAGAATGGGCCTGGATGCACCGCCAGCCTGTTGGCAGTGCATCCGCGGTCCCCTACCCTGGCGGTCTCGGACCGCCAGGGTGGGAATGACCCCCTTCATCTCTACAAGAAGGACTCCTTGTGTGGCAAAAATTGACGCACAGCCTGCCAGAAACGAAAAATTCACTTCACGCTGAACCAGAACGACGCAGCCTGACTTCGCAACGAGAAGATCTGCGCAGTGCCAGCGTACCAACCTGAAATTTGATGCACGGCCCACTCGATCAACGCACAGGCGACCCAGAATGACACAGCCCGACTTCCAGAGAGGAATCGATGCAGCCCCTGCCGTGCAGTAGAAATTTCCACGCAACACCCACCGGATCGACGCAGCCCCTGTGACTTCATCCTGTCAGCACCAGAAATCCATGCATCTTCCCCGGGGAGTCCGAAAAACCCTGCAACTCGAAGAGGATCTATGACCGAACACCCGAAATCGATGCACAGCCGTCCCTGTGTGAAAACTAAATGATGCATCGCTGTGTGTAGCTGAGAAATCGACACACACCCCCTTGTTTTCCACACATCTCCTCCTCTGTGGTTCTTTGCGGAGATTTTGAACGTGAACCTAGTACGTTGTGCTTGAAAGAGACATTTATTGCATTTAAAACACTAAAGACACTTTATATCACTTTTTCAGTGATATCTCAACATATACTTATTACATTTTAATCATTTTGACCTGCAGCTCATCAGATAAATATTATATTTCTTTCTAAACACTGTGTGGTATATCGTTGTGGTGCTATACTGTGTTATTGCATGATTTATTGCACAAATACTTTACACCTTGCCTTCTAAGTTAAGCCTGACAGGTCAATGCCAAGCTACCAGAGGATGGGCACAGGATAATTTGGATTGTGTGTCTGACTTACCCTGACTAGAGTGAGGATCCTTGCTTGGACAGGGGGCAACCTGACTGCCAACCAACCCATTTCTAACACTAATAATGACCGGTTACACCTTCCTGATCAGAATCTACCACTCAAACAGTATATGAGGGTAGCCCTATTGCTATCCTATGAAAGATGCAGGCCTCACAGTAGTGGAAAATGAATTTGGGAGTTTTCCCCTACCAGGACATATAAAACCCACAGGTATGGAGGTCATTACAACATTGGGGGTAAAAGCCCCTTACCGCCGTGCAGAAGACCACCAACACACCGCTGCGGCCGCGGAATTCTGCCACGGTCATTATGACCCAAAGCCCAGAATTCGCCAAAATCTAGACACCCACGCAAGTCCGCCACACCAAAGGTCAGTGATAAACTGGCAATAACAAATCCTCCACCAACAGGAATACGCCCACACTATCACGCCCACACTATCAATAACAAATCCTCCACCAATAGGAATACGCCCACACTATCACGACCCACGAATCCACGCAGCGGTCATTCAACCGCGGTATTCCATTGGCGGGCACACCGCCGCGCTCAAAATACACACACATATACAAAACACATCCACATTGGACAATTCAAAATACACACACCTGATACACATACACACACCACTCCCACACACCCAATACAATATAAAACACACACCCACATCGTCCACAAACCCTTACAACCAGAATTGCGACTGAAGGCCACAGAGAGACACCACCATCTACAAACGAGCATCCACAGGCACTCAACACCATCACCCACATAACATCCATGCACCTCACACAACACATCACTAAATATCACCCCACACATCACAACACACACCACCCCACACATCACCCACACCACCCCATTGCACGGCAAAGACACCCCAGGTTCTCTGAGGAGGAGCTCAGGGTCATAGTGGAGGAAATCATCAGGGTAGAGCCACAGCTATTCGGATCACAGGTGCAGCACACCTCCATAGCTAGGAAGATGGAGCTATGGTGAAGAATCGTGGACAGGGTCAACGCAGTGGGACAGCACCCAAGAAATAGGGATGACACCAGGAAGAGGGGAAGGTGCGTTCCGTGGTCTCAAGATACCACATTGCGGTACAGAGGACTGGCGGCGGACCCCCACTTCCTCCCCCACAACTAACAACATGGGAGGAGCAGGTCTTGGCTATTCTGCATCCTGAGGGCCTTGCAGGAGTAGCTGGAGGAATGCACTCTGGTAAGTCAAATCTTTACTATTACATCCCCCACCCTACCTGCATGCCATCACATACCCCCACCCTCGCCCTCACCCCCATCACTACTACTCCTTACACATGTACCAATATCACAAACCACCCATCCCAACACCAAGCCCTGCATGCAACACCAAAGCATGGACACCCATCACCAAAGCATGGCCACTGTACATACCCATATGCCCCCCCTAAACCATCATCACACAAGGTTCTGCACAGGAATGCAAGCACTGGGGTACAAGGTCACCCACCCATTGCACACCATGGCACATACAGATGCAATAATCATGCCTTTACACCCCTGCAGGACCCCTACCCAACGTCACCGGACAGGAGGGTCCAGATATGTCCACTGGGGACAGAGGCATAGGAACACAGGGGAACTGGGAGGGCTGCTGTGCGACAGGGGGAGGACAGGCCTAGGGAACCCACTCTCCACAAGGCCCTCTCCAACATCATGGGAGCCTACCACCATTCCCAGGAGACGATGGCAACGGTACTGGCCAAGTTTCAGGAGACCCAGCGGCTGCAGGAGGAACGGTATTTGGGCTTCAGGGAGGAACTCAAATCCATCAATTCCACCCTGGGCACCATTGTAGGGGTGCTGAAGGAACTCGTCAACACCAGGAGGGACACTGTGGCACAACAAGGGGCCCCTGACACTAGCCTGGACGATGAACTGCCCACCACCTCCGCCGGCGCTAGTGGACAGGAGGTACCACACCAGCACCCAACCCCCTGCAGAGGGAGAACCACCCCGCAAACGGTCCCTGAGATCCAGGACAAAGACAGAGAACGATGCCAAGACCCTCGCCAAGAAATGAGACCACCCTGATTGTCATCCTTTTGTCCCACCTTGTCACCCTGTCCATCCTTAAACTGCCCCAGCTCCACTTCCTATGCCCCTTTGGACAATGCACCTCTGAGACTAATAGACTGGACTCTGCCATGAACATTCCTCCACCATCACCCCTCACCATTTTACAACCCCCTCCAATATTGAGCACTTAAGTAAAAACCCTTAAAGCACAAAACAATGAGTCTGTCTGTGATTTCAAAATAGTGTATTAGCAATTACAGTGCCAAAATGCTCTTTCAAATGTAATGTCAACATACCTATGTCACACAGCTCTAGTCCATGAGGAAACAAAGCAGATGTCACACAGTGGGACCCACATCTGTGAAATCGTAAGGGAAAGTGACAACTCAGTGACCATACACTAGGTGAAAATGACAGACAGTAGAGAGGTAGTAGATTAAAATCAGATGTAGCAGGCAGTGTTGTCTTCTTACCTGTGTCTCACTGGAAGTATTGCAGGATCACAGTGTTCCTGCTGTCGATGTCCTCTTCTTCTGCTTCCTCGTCTTCACTGTCCACAGGCTCCACAGCTGCCACAACACCTCCATCTGGACCATCCTCCTGCAGAAAAGGCACCTGTCATCGCAAAGCCAAGTTGTGAAGCATACAGCAGGCCACGATGATCTGGCACACCTTCTTTGGAGAGTAGAATACGGGACCACCTGTCATATGGAGGCACCGGAACCTGGCCTTCAGGAGGCCAAAGGTCCACTCTATAATCCTCCTAGTTCGCCCATGGGCCTCATTGTAGCGTTCCTCTGCCCTTGTCCTGGGATTCCTCACTGGGGTCAGTAGCCATGACAGGTTGGGGTAACCAGAGTCACCTGCAAATGGCGAGGGACAACTGTTAGACACACACTAACTCTTAGGGACATCCACAGACCCAGACAACTATTCCCACTGTATTGGGTCCAGGTGCTCACCTTATAGCCACACCCGGTACCTCTGGAGTTGCCCCATCACATATGGGATGCTGCTATTCCGCAGGATGTAAGCGTCATGCACTGAGCCAGGGAATTTTTTATTAACATGGGAGATGTACTGGTCTGCCAAACACACCATCTGCACATTCATCGATTGGTAACTCTTCCGGTTTCTGTATACCTGCTCACTCCTGCGTGGGGGGACCAAGGCCACATGTGTCCCATCAATGGCACCTATGATGTTGGGGATATGTCCCAGGGCATAGAAGTCACCTTTCACTGTAGGCAAATCCTCCACCTGAGGGAAAACAATGTAGCTCTGCATGTGTTTCAGCAGGGCAGACAACACTCTGGACAACACGTTGGAAAACATAGGCTGGCACATCCCTGATGCTATGGCCACTGTTGTTTGAAATGACCCACTTGCTAGGAAATGGAGTACTGACAGCACCTGCACTTGAGGGGGGATTCCTGTGGGATGGCGGATAGCTGACTTCAGGTCTGGCTCCCACTGTGCACACAGTTCCTGGATTGTGGCACGATCAAGCCTGTAGGTGATGATCACATGTCTTTCCTCCATTGTCGATAGGTCCACCAGTGGTCTGTCCACCGGAGGATGCCGCCATCTCCTCACATGCCCCAGCGGACGGTGCCTATGGAGGAGAACAGCGAGCAGAGAGTCAACCAACTCTGAGGTACGTAAACACAGCTTACTCTGAAAATATTCATAAATCGAAATTTGCCTGTATGAGTGGTTAGGCAAGGCCTAGGTATGTGTGACGCAGTAAAAAATAAAGCCATGTGGGCCCCTGAAATGGCTGCTGCCTGACCTGTAAGGTGGGACAAGGGGATACGAGGTAACTGCGCTGGCGTTGTACACCGTCGCGGTAGGCGGTCAAAGACTGCGGCACAATTCTGCATTATTTAACATTGGACCCTATGGGTCCCAGGAGCCAATGACGATGTACGCCGGCGGTGACGGTATGCACCGACGTGGACATAACTGCCATTTTCTATCTGTTGAATCACTCGATACCTGATCTTAGACAGGAGAGGACCTACACTGCAAGTGCTGCTGTGACCTCAGTCTGGAAGAGACAATGGCTCGTGTGTCTGGGGAAAGGGCCCCTGCCTTCAGAATGAAGGAGTTGGAGAAACTCGTGGATGGGGTCCTCCCCCAGTACACGCTACTCTACGGTCCTCCAGACAAACAGGTGAGTACCCTGTGAGCATGCTGTATGGGCAATGCCTGTGTGGAGTGGGGTGGATGAAAGATGGGGGGTGAGAATGAGGCATGCATGAAACTACGGTGAGTACATGTGCGTCATGGCAAGGGTAGGGATGCCGGCCAATGACTGTGACGGTGCAGTTGATAATAACTTCTCTTTTCCCCTGTACAATTCCTGTAGGTCAGCGCCCACCAGAAGAAGGACATCTGGCATGCCATCGCCAAGGAAGTCCGGACCCTGGGGGTCTACCACAGACGGAGAATCCACTGCCGGAAAAGATGGAGGACATTCGCCGCTGGAGCAAGAAGACGGCGGAGGCCCAGCTGAGGATGGCCTCCCAACGTGGGAGGGGTGCCCCTCGCACCATGACCCCCGGATGTTCAGGATCCTGGCGGTGGCGTATCCAGATTTGGATGGGCGCTTGAGGGCATCACAGCAGCCACAAGGGGGTGAGTGCACTCTCATTCTGCTGATTCAGCGTGCATTTTAGGTGTCTGGGTGGGGGAGGTGGGCTGTGGGTTCCCCTAGGCCAGGGCGAGTTTGCTATTTAAGTTCCCTTCTTCAGGCAGGCCCTGTGCCAACCCACCCCACCTGTGTACAGTGCCAACTACACCTAGTCAGGCTCCTGTGACATCCATGTGTGCAGAAATCGGCCATAGCCTTGTAAGCCATGTCCCAGGGATTGAATAGTGGATGGCGTAGTGCAGGGGGCTTCTGTGTCTGTCGCGTCCGCCAACGGTAGCAGTATTGCATGCACTGAACATGTCTTTCTTCTGTCTCCCCTCCCCCTTTTTGTGCTCTCTCTGTACTTGTGTGCATTAGCATCATCAGGCGGAAGAGCAGTGGCACCGGAGCAGGAGGGAGCTGCATCCCACATGGCCCTGGAGGGCGACACTATGGACTACGAATTCACCAGTGGGACGGAGGGCAAGGGGATCTCCACGGCGGGGACAGGAGCTGACACCAGCGAGACTGACTCCTCCTCTGATGGGAGCTCCCTTGCGGTGGCGGCCCCATCTGTGCCCCCCGCATCTACAGGTACAGCCGCCACCCCCCTACCAGCACCACCCTCCCAGCAGCCCCTAAGCCTTTGCCCCGTGCCCGCTCACCCAGGAGGGTGGGCATTACCTTCGCCCCAGTCACCTCAGCCCCTGCCCCTGTCACCCCTGCTGCCCTCAGTGAGGAGGCCATTGACCTCCTCAGGTCCCTCACTGTTGGGCAGTCTACTATTTTGAATGCCATCCTGGGTGTAGAGAGGCAGTTGCAACAAACCAATGCATTCCTGGAGGGCATTCACTCTGGTCAGGCAGCCCTTCAGCGAGCTTTTCAGACTCTGGCCTCAGCACTGATGGCAGCCATTGTCCCTGTCTCTAGCCTCCCCCTCCAACTTCCTCCACCCAGACCCACACCCCTGTACCTCAGCCTATCCCAAGCACACCATCAGACCAGCATGTACACACGTCAACAGACAAGGGAAGCTCTGGCAAACATAAGCACCACACATCCCACAGGCACTCACGCAAGCATCACACACATGCAGACACACCAACATCCACTGCCTCCACTGTGTCCCCCTCCTCCTCATCTCCCTCCTCCCTCCCTGTCTCGTCTCCACTCACACCTGCATGCACTACATCCTCAGCCACTACGTCCATCACCAGCACACCCACCACCACACCCGCTCACGTGCATTCACCACCCCCACTACCATTCACACATCCCCTGTGTCTTCTCCCAGTGTGTCTGTGAGGCCATCTCCCAAGGTACACAAACGCAGCCACACACACCCAACAGCCATCCATCTCACAACAGCCTCCAGCCCATGCACCTTCACCCAAAGTCACCAAACGTACACCTCTTACAACCACAACCTCTTCCTCCACTCCCAACCCCCCTCCAGCTACCCATCCCAGTGTTCCGAAGAAACTTTTCCTGGCCAGCCTTGACCTCTTTCCCTCACCTCCCCCACCCCGTCAGTCTCCAAGGGCCCGACTCTCCTAGTCCCAACCTAGCACCTCAGCCACAACATCGGCGGGACCAGTGGTGCCAGTAGTCACCGGATTATGGAGTGCACCAGGCAGCAGGACAGGCAGTGTGGCAAGGAGCCAGAGCACGGACAGTCCCCCACCTGTCAAGCATAAAAAGTTGGCCAGTGCCCGGTGGTAGAGGGGAAAGAAACCAGCCACCAAAGCCGCTCCCAGGAGTACAGTTGGGAGTGTGGAGACAGCTGCGACACCATCCAACATGGGAAAGGGGCACAGTAAAACTGGCAAGTCTGGGAAGATTAGCACGGCGGACAAGACCGCCACCAGCCACACTGCACAGGAGGCGACCGCCAGCAGCCACACTGCCCAGGAAGCGACCACCAGCAGCCACACTTCCCAGGAATCGACCGCCAGCAGCCACACTGCCCAGGAAGCGACCGCCAGCAGCCACACTGCCACAGACAGGACCGCCAGCAGCCCCGCTGCCACAGACAGGACCACCAGCAGCAGCCCCGCTGCCCAGGAAGCGACTGCCATTAGCCCCGCTGCCACAGACAGGACCGCCAGCAGCAGCCACACTGCCACAGACAAGACCACCAGCAGCAGCCCCGCTACCCAGGAAGCGACCGCCAGCAGCCCCTCTGCCACAGACAGGACCGCCAGCAGCAGCCTCGCTGCTCAGGAGGCGACCGCCAGCAGCCCTGCTGCCACAGACAGGACCGCCAGCAGCAGCCCGCTGCCACAGACAGGTCCGCCAGCAGCAGCCCGCTGCCCAGGAAGCGACCGCCAGCAGCCCCGCTGCCACAGACAGGACCACCAGCAGCAGCCCCGCTGCCACAGACAGGACCGCCAGAAGGTGAACCGCTGCCCAGGACACCGCCGCCAGCAGCTCCTCTACCACAGACAGGACCGCCAGCAGCTGAACCGCTACCCAGGACACCGCCGCCAGCAGCCCCGCAGGCCAGGACAAGACCGCCACCAGCTGAAACGCTGCCCAGGACACCACCGCCAGCAGCCCCGCAGGCCAGGACAAGACCGCCACCAGCTGAACAGCTGCCCAGGACACCGCCGCCAGCAGCCCCACAAGCCAGTCAGCGCAAATGATTCCGACGCTACTGAGTCCGCCACGGGCAGGATGAAGCACTCTGGGCACAAGGTCCCCTCCACAACCAGTGGAGAGATACATCCACTACCTATGTCCTTGGCAGGATGAAGCACTCTGGGCACAAGGCCCCCTCCAGAACCAGTGGAGTGATACATCCACTACCTCTGTCCTTGGCAGGATGAAGTACTCTGGGCATAAGGCCCCCTCCAGAAACCAGTGGTGACTGTTATCCACTTGAGAGACTGTGGCTTTGCACTCCCCAGGATTGAACAGTGGGCAACCCACCCACTGTAGAGACTTGTGACACTGTTGCTTTGCACTCCCCAGGATTGAACAGTGGGCAACCCACCCACTGTAGAGACTTGTGTGACTGTGGCTTTGCACTCCCCAGGATTGAACAGTGGGCATGGAGCCCCCTCGTGAATCTGGCGTCGTGCACTCAACCGGCTGAGGTGACCCCCCTTCCCTTCCCCCTGAGGTGCCTGTTTTATTTCTATCTGATGCCCCTACAGTGTTCTCTCCGTTTTGAGTGGGTATTGAGTGTGGGCCTCGCCCATGCCTTTTGGGCCCAGTGATCCACGGACTTTGATGGTGGAATTCCTTGGAGTTGTGTTCTTGGTGTATATAATTGTATATAGTACAAATGTATGTATTTGTAAATATTGTTGATGTATGTAATTAAATATATCACAATTATTCAACTCATTTCCTTTTGTCCTTGCATTCTTCCAGAGGGGGTTGGGGGGTGTAACTGTTATGTATCAATGTGTATTAGCGTGTGTGTTGTAGTGGGTGAGGGTGGGGGTGGGGGTGTTGCGTGTGTGTGTCACTTTCTTTTCCCTCCCCCCTCCCCTGTGTCGTAGGTGCAGTACTCACCGTTGTCTTCACCGCTGATGTTCGTGCTCCTGGTTGAGGAGCAGGAAGATAAAGGCTGGCAGAATCTGGAGCTCGGGTTCCATGGCGTCCTGATTCCTCGTGGGTTGTGTAGAGGTGAGCGTTTTCCCTTCGAAGTCCTGTTTCCGCCGTGTTATTGTTCACGGTGAATCCGCCCTGGAAAAGGTGGCGGATTGGTGGGGTGTAATAGTGTGGGCGGTACATTGTCCTCCGCCTGTCTGTTGGCGGTTACTGCCGCAGTGTTTGTTTGTACCGCCGTGGCGGTCGGAGTGTTAAAGTGGCTGTCTATGTTGGCGGTTTCCTCCACGGTCGTAATTCCATTTTTTTTACTGCCGGCCTGTTGACGGTTTTAGCGCCGATTTAACACCGACCGCCAGGGTTGTAATGACCGCCTATATGTCCTGCCTTTTACCTACATAGCACCCTACCCTATGGATTACCTAGGACCTACCTTAGGGGTGACATGTATAGAAAAAAGGGAATTTAAGGTTTGGCAAGTACTTTAAATGGTATGTCAGAGTGGCAGTGAACCTGAACACCCAGGCCCTGCAATGGCAGGCCTGAGACATGGTTAAAGGGCTACTTATGTGGGTGGCACAACCAGTGGTGCAGGCCCACTAGTAGCATTTAATCTACAGGCTCTAGGCACATGTAGTGTAGTTTGCTAGGGACTTACAAGCATATTAAATATGCCTTTTGGCTAGGAGTTAATATTACCATGTTTTTAGGGAGAAAGCACATGCACTTTAGCACTGATTAGCAGTGGTAAAGTGTCCAGAGTCCTAAGGCCAGCAAAAATGAGGTCAGAAAAAGATGAGGAGGAAGGCAAAAGTTTGGGGGTGACCCTCTAGAGATGCCATTTCCAACACACAGTCTGTGATTTTTCCTTTGCATGTCCTTTGTTTCCAGCCCCATGGCAGCCTCACATCTGTTTCTGGTGCTTGCCTGTCACACAATGTGAATTGGCATCTTACATCACATGGAGGGCTGATAAGTCAACATTTTTGTCAATTGCTGAAAGTTTACTCATCCCTCCGTCTGGACAAGTGAGAGGATAGTGAAAATGTCATTCTATACACAGTAAGGACTCCATAATTAGCACGTCTCACCAACAGGTGTAATGGGATAAGTAATGAGACTGATGTCTGTGCCCTTAGTACACACCATGTATCTATCATGTTTGCTTCTTTATTACTAAGAATATCTATGTCTCCTGTTACCTATTGAATCTACTCTTACCCCGATTGCAGTACTTCTCTGAGGTGGCACAGGTGGTCCTCTTAGCTGGAAATGAAGACCGCTATGTCAGCTAAGTAGTCGGCACTAAAGTTCTCTGGCCCAGCCAGTACCTGATTGATCAACCCCTGGAATGAGGTAGAGTTGTTCTTTAACCCAAAGGACATCATCGAAAATTGGAAGTGGCCTTCTGGGGTAGAGCATGAAAACCTCTCTTTGGACTCCATAGTTAAGGTGATCAGGCAATACGCAGACACAAGATTAAGGCCCTCATTATGAACATGACAGTAATCACTGCTCCGTCGGTGTAGTGGTGGTAACTACCGCCAACAGGCTGGCGGTCCGGACCACCAAATAATGAAGCACATGAGAAACAGCCAGCGTGAAATCCACACACCACCAGCATTGCAGTGCCGACAACAATGGAAGAGGCCGCCCACACGCTGACAGAAAGGCCCCACCCACCCAACAAATAATGAAGCACAAGACCCCCGTCAGTTCCGGGACGGGAACCACTGCCACAAAAAGCATGGCAGAAATGAACCGAATAAAAGGAAACACTCACCGTAGGCACACAAAACACGCTGAGGCAGATATGGAGAGAGAGTTGCAAATAATGCCAGCCCTGCTCCTTGCAATACACCTCCACGACCGTAACAGCCAATGAAGACGATGACGGTAAGTACCGTAACCTAGTAAACAAGGGAAGAAAGGGCACAGTTACACAACCCACCCACCCCACCCAACCTGCAACGCACTCCCAACCCCTCACACCATCACAAGCCATACAAACCAGAACAAGAGGTACTTACACGACACAAGGCCAATAAAATCTGCCCAAAGTACACACATGTGAACACCAATCCCCACAATGAAATGAAGAACCACATTTCCATATTGTGCCAACAGCAACACTGGGCACACAAACTTTAATCCAACATTAAAATGTAATGTCCAAATAAAGCCATTGGCCAGTCCATTCCGAACAGGCTGAAGGGCCCAAATGGCCCAAACTTGACTTACACATGTGCACATGATACTCCACTTTAAAGGGAAATCAATGGGGCAGCCAGGCACCTCAGGGAACAGGGGCAGGGGGTGGTGTGGGTGGGGACTTATGTCTGGGAGGGGGGCTTGGGCTTACGTTTGGGTGCTGGAGGGGGTTTGGGTTTGCTCTTGGAAGGTGGGGGAGCGGGCTTCTTCCTTTCTGGGGAAGGGGTACGGGAATAGGAAGGGCAGACTGGGGCAGACTTAGACAAGGAAGGAGTGGACAGGGCAAGGAGATGTGCACGTTTAGGGACAAGATGGGGTGGGCCAGTGGGTTCGAACAGGTCAACACCGGACAGGAAAAGTTTTTTAGGGGCAGTTGGGGTGGACATGGAGGAAGATGTGGGAGTGGAGGTAGAGGGAATGCTTGTAACTGGTGTAAATGTGCTGGACGTGGATGCAGGTGCCTGTACAGTATGCTGAGGTGTGGTTGTGTGTTGAGTGGGTGTCTGGGAAACTTTGAGTGTCTTGGGAGGAGGGGGTTGGACACAGTGGGGCAAGACAGGCTGCCGTCTGGGTGTCTGCAGGTCTGTTGAGTGTGCTGCATATGTCAGTCAATGTCGTTGTGGTGAGTGCAGGTGTAGTGTCAGGGGTGGATGACTGGATGTCTGATGTTGTGGTGACTGCAAGAACGGGGCCAACAGCAGTGACTGGTGGTGCAGTGCTTGTGGGTGTGCATGTTGAGGTGACAGGCAGGGAGGCGGGAGAGGTGGACACACTGGGGGAAGTGGATGTTGTTGTGTGTGCCTTTGTATGTTGGCTGTGTGTATGCCTGTGGTGGGAAGTGTGGTGCTTGTGTTTCTCTGTGTGTTTCTTGTGTGTGGAGGTGTGTGCATGGCTGTCTGAACGTGTGCTTGGGATGGGTGCAGGAAGGGGTAGAGGTGGTTGGAGGGGGGACGGAAAGACCAAGGACACTGGCTGCCATCAGAGAGGAGGCCAGAGCCTGAAAAGATCTCTGTAGGCCAGGCATGGCACCGTGAATGCCTTCCAGGTATGCATTGCATTGCTGCACCTGGGATGCTAGCCCCTGGATGGCATTCACAATGGTTGTCTGCCTTACATAGATGGTCCTCAGGAGGTCAATAGCCTCCTCCGTGAAGGCAGCAGGGCTGACTAGGGCAGGGGATGAGGTGCCTGGGGCAAAGGAGACGCCCACCCTTCTGGGTGAGTGGGCACGGCCAACTGGGTGGGGAGCAACTGGGAGGGTGGTGATGGTATTGGGGGTCGGGGAAGATGACACAGATTGGGTGGGCCCACTAGGGTCCGCCACCACCAGGGAGCTCCCATCGGAGGAGGTATCAGAGTCACTACCCCCAGTGGTAGTTGCCTCCCCCGTGGTACTCCCCTCGCCCTCCAAGCCAGTGGTCCCCTTGGCATCTGTCGACTCTGCCTCCTTGGAACCGTGGGCCGCTGCATCCCCACTCGCCGGTGCCACTGCTCCCTCGCCAGATGATGCTGATGTACACAGACAATACAAGAGTACAGGGGTGGGGAGACAAAACATGAGAGAAATCTGTAAATACCTGAATGGATTTACATACTTGGTGCACACACACTCCCATCCAGCTTACACGCCTACACGCAGCACATACAACAGTAGTCATGACTATGACCCTGACTAGTGTCCGATACCCCAGCATACAACCAATTTCCCACATTACACATGGACCTGATGAACTGTTAGACCTGCCCCTAATCATTTCCATGCCCATGGGGTACAGGACTGCTGGTAGACACCTGTCAGAGTGCCTGGCACTAAACAGCATACATACTACAGCACCCAAACACATCCATCAAAGAGGCATGAAACGGTGTTGGTGCTCACCCCCTTGTGGCTGCTGTGCTGCCTTCAAGCACCCATCCAATTCTGGATATGCCACCACCAGAATGCGGCACATTAGGGGGCTTAGGGTCTGACGGGCACCCCTTCCTCGTTGGGGGGCCTTCCCCAGCTGGGCTTTGCAGGTCTTCCTGGCCCAGCGCCGCAGGTCCTCCCACCGCTTCCTGCATTGGGTGCTCCACCGGTTGTAGAACTCCAGGGTCCGCACCTCCCTGACGATGGCCTGCCAGAATCCCCTCTTATGATGGGCACTGACCTGTATGGGACACACAGAGAAGAAAAACAGACGTCAGAATATGACCATTTGATACAGCTGACTACATGTCCCCTATGGGACGGACACTTCACAGGCACATTTCACCACCTCACTCACAGTACTTGCCACACAATCTACACCTGTGCAGTTACATACCGACCACACATGCAAGGCAACCGCCTACTCACCTGCTCCTCTGGTCACCCATATAACTTTGCATACAGGGATAGGATTCCGTCTACCAGCTTTTCCAGCTCCTCCGTGGTAAAGGCCGGGGCCCTTTCCCCTGTGACTTGTGCTATTGGAGTAACCGGAGCCAGGACACAGCAGCACACTCAGTGGAGTACTTGCATGCATTGGATCTGGTAGTCAGGTGAAATTGGGGTGACGACATGGCCTACGCTCTGCGGCGGTGTGCACCGTCACCACTGACGGCGATCATGATAGGCCCAGGTTCCCCATTGACAACCATGTAAACCAATGAATGGGTGCACGGCGGTGAACACCGCCTTACGCCATGACAACAACCGCCAGCGGAATGAGGTCACTTCTACTCCTTCATATCTGGAAGGCTGCCATTTTGCTAGCACCAGGTACATATTTCCTGCTCAGGGGCCCCATTCAGGGCCCATTAATCCAAGCCCTTATTCGCCTGTCCACATGAGTGTCTCTGTGTGTAACCTACGTAATGTACAGCAGTTATTCTTAGACAACATGTTTTGCATGTGTATGTGTGTCCCTCATGTGGTCTTTCCTCCCCATAGGTACAGACCCATGTGGCAAGGGAGGGCCCCATCTGTGTACAGACCTCTTGTTGATTTGAAGACCATGGTAGAACGTCACATCATTGTCACCTACAGACTCAATCTTACAACAATCCATGACCTATGTGCATTACTGGATCCTGTACTGAGACCAGGTAATCGGAATCAGCATGCCATCCCTACCGAAGTGCAAATGCTCTCTGTACTCCATTTCTTGGCTATGGGCTCATTTCAGGTGACAGTGGGCATGGGTGCAGGGTTCTCACAGCAGATGTTTAGCCCCGTCTTGTCAAAATTCCTGGATGTATTTGTACAATACCTGCAGACATATGTCAAGTTTCCCCAAAGAGCTGAACTCCCTGCCATCAAGTCTAACTTTCATATCTTTGGTAACGTTCCCCATGTGATAGGTGCCATTGATGGCACCCACATAGCTCTCATCCCCCCAAGAGTGAATGAACAGGTGTACAGGAACAGGAAGAACTTCCACTCAATGAACATACAATTGGTGTGTACTGCTGACCAGTGCATTTCACATGTAAATGCCATGTTTTCAGGATCAGTGCACGATTCCTTTGTCCTGAGGAACAGCAGTGTCCCACACTTGATGCAACAACTACAAGGGGACAGAGAATGGCTCATAGGTGAGTGTGTATGACACTAGAACAGTACATAGCTGACAGCCAGGCTGTCTGCAAGTAATGGCAGTTTGTTACAGTCCTGTTTCAACCACTTTTGCAGGTGATTCTGGCTACCCTAACATGCAATGGCTTCTGACACCTGTGAGAAATCCCAGAACAGATGCAGAGAGGAATTATAATAAGGCCAATAGACATACTAGGAGGGTGATTGGGCGCACTTTAGGTCTCCTGGAGGCTAGATTTCATAGCCTACATCTCTCTGGGGGATCCCTGTGCTATGGCTCTGAGAAGGTGTGTAGAATAGTGGTGGTCTGCTGCATGCTGCATAATGTGGCTGTGAGGAGGAGGGTGCTGTACATCCAGACCTGCTTCCTCTGAGAGGGGATAAGAGTGATGGTGAGGATGAAGACGGGGAAGATGTCCACTCTAGGAACCAGCTGATCCAACTATACTTCCAGTAACTATGAGGTACTGTTCACTGATTATGTCGTCTGCGCTGCATAATGTTTGTATGACTCATTTGTTTTGGGATGTGGGGTCTGTAGATATTGACACTGTTAGCTGAAGAATAGATAGCATGTGCCATGGAAACAAACAAGGGAGACATTTTGGGTAAGCCCAGACGAAGTTGTGCGTGGGGTACCATTCCTGCAATAAAGGTCTGATTATGGAATTGACTGGCAAATGCATTCACATTTACAATTAAATCTACATAATGACAGGGGACATATGAATTGGTGTAAATGTGTTTTATTTGGTGTCACAAATGCATTGGTGTGCTGTACAGTGATAGGGAATGGGCTAATGGTGGATGTCCATACTAGGTACATGGGCTCAGCGATTGGTGGCAGTGGGTACAGGTCCATATGACCCTTGCAAGTTATTACGTTGGTATTGGCGGATGAGGATGGTAGCACAGTGGCACACTTGGGTGACAGTTCAGGTCAAAGTCACTTCTTTGTGGAGGCCTTGATCTTGGCAGGTGTTCCTGTGCCATATCTGGGTCTGAGGGGCCGTTTGAGGGTCGGGTGCTGGGCTGCACAGGTAGGGGTGCTGGTCTCTTGTGTGTCCTCTGCCAGTGCCACCAGTCCAGTTGCTGCTGCTGATGTAGAGTACTGGTCTGTGTTCTGGGCAGTGGTAGGGGCTTCCAGGTTTGTGGTGGTCCCAGGCTCGGTTGGGTGGTGGTGCTGCAGCACCCCTGCAATAATGGCCATGGTGGCATTGAGTTCTTTCCACTGCTCCATGGTCTCTTGATGTTGGGCTATCTGCAGCCTTTGACTCTGTTCCAGGGTGGCCACGATCTGGCCCATCCTGTCTTGTGTATGGTGGTATGCTCCCAGGACCTCAGAGATCACCTCCTGGGCTGCAGCATCCATCCTTTGGCCTCCCTCCTGGGCCACTGATGCCCTCCCACTGGGCCTAGCCCCCTGTGCCTGTGTCCCCTGCACAGGTCTGGCAGTCCCACTTGCACTGGGTCCAACATCATCTTGCCTTTTAGCAGGTGGAGACTCTGGCCTCTGTACTTGTGGTCCGCCTGTCTGTGGCCTGGAGACACTTTTGTGGGGTTGTTTGGTCAGAGCTGATGTTGGTGGCTGGTTGGTTGGAGTGTCAGTGGTATCCTGGGTGGGGCTGCTGGAGAGTGACAGTCCGGGACTGTGTGACTGGCCAGGGTAATACTCACTGTCCATACTTCCCTCTCTAGTCTCCTGAGTGGGGCCTCTGTCTCCATGTGGGGCACTGGCACTCCTTGGCCTATCCGTCAGGGTGGCATGGGTGGTGGTGCCTGTGGGGGGGAATGGACATGTATGTTACATCTACTAATTTGAATGAGGATGCTCAGCTCTGCCCTATTTTGTGCTGTTTATTCCCCTGTCGGGCCATGCAGGGACCTATTGTGGGGTTGTCCTTACATTTTGCATGGGATGTGGAGGTGCATTGTGGATGCTGTAGTGCCATTGTGATTCCTTGCAGGGGTAGGTGGCTGTGCACAGGGGGAGGGAAGTGGGCCTGTTGGTGGGTTTGTGGGCATGCAGGGTGATTTGATGTAGTGATAGTGATTGTGGCCTGGGTGGGGTAGTGGTCCTGGTGGTAGTTGGAGCGGTGGGGTGGTGCATGTATTACAGGTGTGGTGGATATGAAGTAATTGTAGATGACTTACCTGAGTGCAGTACTCCAGTGAGTCTAGTAAGGCCCTCAGGGTGCAGGATGGCCAGTACCTTTTCCTCCCAGTCGGTGTATTCGGGGGGTGTAGGTTGGGGTCCTCCCCCAGTCTTCTGGATAGCAGTGCTGTGCCTGGATGCCATCGACCTCACCTTCCCGCGCAGGTCATTCCATCTCTTGTGGATGTCGTCCCTTGTGCATGGATGGTTTCTCACAGCGTTGACTTTGTTTACTATAGTCTGCCATAACTCCTTCTACCTAGTGATAGGTGTGTGCTGGACCTGTGCCCCGAAGATTTGTGGCTCGACCTTCAGTATTAAGTCCACCATTGTTCTAAGCTCCCTCTTTGTGAAGCAAGGGTGCTTAGTGGATGCCATGGTGTGTGTTGTGGGTGGTGTGTTGTATGGATATTGGTGAGGGTGCTGTTGTGCGGTTGGGTGTGTGACTTGTGTGATGTTGCGTTGAGTGTATTTGTGTTGTGTTGTCAATCTCAGTTGTCCTATTGGCAATGCAAAGGATTGTAGGGTGTGTAGGGTGTGTATGTGAGTGTTTTATAGTGTTGTGGATGTGTGTCAGGTGTATGGGTTTCAAAATTGACAATGTGTGCATGGCTTACTGTTGGGTCCACTCGCTGGCCATGGCGGTCCGTACCGCCAACGGTCGTTTGACATCCACTATCCGTCGCAGTGATTTGTGCATCATTATTTGGAGGGTGGGGGATTTGTCTGCTTGGCAGTGGGGGGGTGGTGGGGTGTGCAGCCTTTCTGCTATCAAGGGCCCTGGCGGTGGCTGGAGGTAGCAGAATTTCTAGAGGTTTCTGTTTTTGGCATCATTATATGGAGGTGTGCTGTTCACTGCCAATGGGAGACTTCTGTTCACCGTCGCCACGGCGGTCGGTGGTGTTTGCCGCCATGTTCATAATGACCACCTAAATGTGTTGAGAAGCTTGGCAGCTCCCAATTGATCCACAAGCTTATGAACTCGGGGGACGGGGTGAGTGTTAGTCTCAGTGACTACATTGAGTACGCTGTATTCCACACAGAAAAAAAGTGTTTGGGGATGGTACTTGGTGGGGCATCCTTGGGAATCAGCAGCACCTGGCTGGACCAAGTGCTACTTGCTCTAAGGACACCAGATGAAACCTGATGGTTGTTATGTTGGCTCCCATGTCTATCAGGGTCTCCACCCACCACCCATTGATGGTGACCCACTGTCTGTATTTTTTTGTGTTGCTAGGCATATGAACATTTGACGCCATCTGTCCCATGGACACTAGATTAATCTCTGTACTTTTCCCCATACTAACTGGGTAATTTCCTCCCCAAGTCCTATACTCTCTAGCCCTGGTGTCTCTCTACCTGTGGGGGCTGTGACCTCTTCGGACACTTGGCATCACCCTTAAAGCACCCAGCCTGATGGCACTCATAACACTTGTGGGTGAACTTCCCTGAGGGCTAATGATAAGGGAACCTATTCTTCTTCTGCTCAGGTGGGGATTGTGAATTCCGTCCCATTGAACAATTTTGGGAACCTTGATAGAACTCATTGCTTTTAATTTTATTTCCCTCTCCTTCTTCCTGTGGGACACCATTCACCTCTGTGGTGATTCCCACTCCCCAACAGATATTGGGCCTGATTACAACTTTGGAGGAGGTGTTAATCAGTCCCAAAAGTGACGGTAAAGTGACGGATATACCACCAGCCGTATTACAAGTCCATTATATCCTATGGAACTCGTAATACGGCTGGTGGTATATCCGTCACATTTGGGACAGATTAACACCTCCTCCAAAGTTGTAATCAGGCCCAGTGTCTGGGTAACTGACTGTCCGGAGATCCCTTATGGGCCAGGATGGTCATCTAGATCCAGGCGACCAGAGCTGCTGTCATCACTGTGGGCCTCTTCTGTGGGGGGACTGGATGTTGCTGGCATGTCTTTGCCAGTGACATTGGGTGGGTTACCTGTGGGGATGTAAATGCAGTGTTATTGTTTCTGTGTGTGACATCTTGTGCATGAGTGGGTTGCCCTATATGGTTGTTATTGCCCTGGCAGCTTTGCCTTGGGTGAGTTGTTACTTGGTGGGCTAGGTTATTCTCTCTAGTGTGCATGCTGTGGTGATAGGTGTCCATGCAGGTCTGTGAGGGGTGTCCATGCATTGGTGTTGCATGCAGGGCTTGATATTGGGATGAGTGGGCTGTGATGGTGGGGTGTGGGAGGTGGTGGAGTGATGAGATTGAGGGTAAGGGTGGTGGTAGGTGATGGCATGCAGGTCGGGGGTGATAGTAATAGAGATTTGACTTACCAGAGTCCAGTCCTCCTCCTACTCCTGCCAGGCCCTCAGGATGCATGATTGCCAAGACTTGCTCCTCCCATGTTGTAAGTTGTGGGGGAGGAGGTGGGGGTCCACCGCCAGTCCTCTGTACTGCGAGGTGGTGTCTAGCTGCAATGGAACGTACCTTCCCCCGTAGGTCGTTCCACCTCTTCCTGATGTCATCCCTTGTTCTTGGGTGCTGTCCCACGACTTTGACCCTGTACACGATCCTCCGCCATAGCTCCATCTTCCTAGCAATGGATATCTGCTGCACCTGTGATCCATATAGCTGTGTCTCTACCCAAATGATTTCCTCCACCATGACCCTTAGCTCCTCCTCAGAGAACCTGGGGTGTCGTTGTGGTGCCATGAGTGTGGTGTGGGTGGTATGGGTGAGGGTGTGTAGGGTGATGTGTTGGGGTGTGTGACATAAGGTGCGTGGGTGGTGTATAGGTGATGATGGTATGTGGCTCTGGTTGTGTGGTGCTCTTGCTGTCTCTTTCTGTTGGCAATGGTTTGTCTTCGTAAAGGGTTGTGGGTAGTGTGGGTGTGTGTTTTATAGTGGTTTGGGTGTGTGGGTGTGGTGTGTGTATAGGTGTCAGGTGTGTGTAGCTTGAATTGTCCAATGTGGTGCTGTTTTGTTTGAGTGTGTGTATTTTGAGCGCAGCGGTATGTACTGCCAATGGGTTACCGCCATTGAATGTCTGCCACAGTGATTTGTGGGACATAATGTTGTGGGCGTAGTTCTGTTGGTGTAACAGTGTGGGTTTTGCTACCGCCAGTTTATCACTGACCTTTGGGCTGGAGGACTTGTGTGTGTGGCTGTATAGTGACGAATTGGTATGTGTGTGTCATAATATGGTTGGCGGTTATCTGCCGCAGCGGTGTTATGTTGGCGGCAGTCGGCATGGCGGTAAGTGGGACATACCGCCAATGTCATAATGAGGGCCTTAATTCTTTCATCATAATCCTTAACTTTTTAAAAATATTTGATATGCTTTTATTATTAAGTGTTAATCCCTTTCCCTATCTATAACTCCACCACCTCTCTCTCAGCAGCTAGTCATGTTCCTCATCCTAAGTCCTCTATCAGCTCTTGCAGAAATTTGCAGACTTCTCAGATGACGTACCATTGCCTGATTTGGAATCTGGCAGTCAAGGACCTCAGCTCCTAAAGTTTTCCAATATTCTGCATGCTCTCACCACTTGAGGTTTTAGTTACTTTTTTAAAAAACATTTCTTTTCTAGAGATGTTCTATTCCCCCAGCAAAATGTTTAGTTTGAGGTGGTTCCACTACTTTAGGTATCCATCTTCAGAGACGCACGTCACAGTCTTTACCTTCAGGTTACAGCACGGACAAGAGACAAAGCTAGGGAATGTCATCCTCGGAGAGACTCAAAATACAAGTCCAAAAGGGAGACAAACATTCCGAAGTTACATTCATCATCCTTCTGAGAGCAACAACACCAGGAGAATGAATGGGGAGGTCAAGGTCAATGACTATCTGAGCACTTCTAAAGAGATCTCTATCTCCTGTCCTCTCACACAGGCTATAAACCTTTTTAGGGTAGCACCTGAAGGGATCAAAAGGACTGGACCTGATCCCAGTAGTCATCCCACACCCTCTATTCTGGAAACTCACTCAAGCTTTAGCAACATCAGCATAATACATTTCTTCTCTGGCTGGCTACCTCCAACCACCATTTTGTACATCTTGCATACAGTGGATATCCAAAATGAAATTAACTGTGTCCACAGCCTTCCATGACATACTTACTCCTGGCAGCAAAAGAAGCAGATAGCAGAAGGCTGGGCAGACCATTGTAATAGAAGAGGCTAGTACATCAATTGTCCCATGTAAGAAACAGGTAAAATGACCTCTCCTGCCACCATAAATTAACATGTTGACACCAATGACCATCTAGGGTGATCCATTTGTACTGACAATAGTCGATCTCACCAAAGGGAGAAAAAACCTGTGGTGCACCTCTCATGACCTCAGAGCATCTCTCTCTCTCTCTCTATCTAGGTCTCAAGTCATTTTAGCATGCACTAAGGCCAAAAGAAAAAATAGTCACAATAAAAGAGATTTCATGTTTCACTCTGGGCAGGAGGGCACACTTGTAAAGCCATGTTACAGAGGGCCATTCCTGTCTCTACACAATGTTACTGTAGAAACTTGATGGACAATACATTGAGATGGTGTCTTTCATTCCTTTGTACACAAGACAATACCTAATGTACTCTCATTGAATTAAATTATGCTAATAAATCAATTTGAAGTCCTAGTATTCCTTTACTCTCAAACTCTGGTTTTGTCAAGGAGTGCTGTTCAGCTAGTTCAAGAATTGTTACATAATAAAAATCAATTCTTCATTAACTTTGTATACTCCAAGGGGAGAAGGAGCTGTTGGTTGCTGCAAAGAATAATGGGATTTTTGTATTTTTGACGTTCTGTACTGAACACATTAAAGTTTACACAGGTGAATTGATAATAATAATAAAGTATAATATAGTTACATGAAACATTGTGGCTGCACCAGTTAGATAAGACCTTCTTAAACTGCTTAAAGATACAAAAAATCTAAATGAAGGAAAAGGAGGAATAAAGTAAGTGCCATAGGGTAATATTCAGTGGTGTCTGGTGGTGTTTGAAGTGATGGGGCATAATAAAAATATCAGTTTTTTTCCTAGTGAGCAAACACAACTGTTCAGAGGGTGGTTCAGTAGGAGTTCTCTCTTCAAGTTTTTTTAATGGTGTAAAACTGCATATTTTCTGCATATATGCTTTAATAAAATACCTAAAACAATAGTTTTCTCAGAGTGCTCAAAATATTTGGGACCATTCTTATTTTCGAAAGCGAACCAGTTATCCCCATTGGTGTACGGACCAAACAAGAGATCTTTGTGTGAGGGTCCTTCTTCCCTGTGAAACCTTATCTTATTTCTGTTTCTTTTGAAAGACACTGTCCACCTTTTCCCTGCTTTCCTAGTGGTCCTCTTCCTCCCTTTTCCTGCCTTTCTTTCTTACTCTAAGTTATAGTGTGCTAATGCCCATCACCTGCAACCGTCTGCACAGAGCTGAAGAGAAACCAAAGTCCGGAAGTAGCACTTCAAGGGAAAAAGCTGGCGAAAAAATGAAGCTAAGGCATCACCTAATTCGAGCGGGTGATTGCTTGTGAGGGCCAGCAGCACTCATTTTGGGGGACAGGCACTTATTTTTCCTGAGAAAAACCTTCACAAAGGAAGAAAGATGGAACCTGCAAAAGTGGGATAAATGGGAAGGGGTGTCTTGTAGTTGTGTTTTGCAAAGTGCGCACTGGTGTAAGGAGTGACGAACCTTCTGAAAAATGCTCTAACTGCTTTGTACCACAGCAACAAAAGAAAAGACAGACTTCATAAGGGGAAAAAAGGAACAGGAAAGGAAGCAATAGATCCCATGAAGAGGACCAATAACACCTGGAAAAACAGTGAAGAAAAGATCAGAAGCCAATGCAGACATCTGTGTGCCATAGTCCGAAGGTTTCAGCATTGTAGCAGAATTGTTTTGTGCAGGAAGGGGCACTTTCTGCACAAAATAATCATTAGAGGGGTTTCCTCTTACAAAGAGTACTGAAGAATGTAGCACATATAGAAAGAAGAAACAAAGAGAAAATAAAGATATTACTCCTTGTTGTGCATCCTCTCAGAAAGTGCTGCATTTTGACGTGTTCCAAGGTTTACCAGTTTCGTAAATCTGGGAATGTGCCAAAAACCATGGGTGGATGCCAGGTAAATCCCTCCTTCACCCATGGAAGGCCTTCTTCAGGGCACAGTAGCACAAGGCAGTGGCTTGTGCCGCTTTGCATTATTCCAGATTTACAAAGCAACACAGGGACAAGCAAGATAGCCTTGTATTGCTTTGTAAATCTGACTTAGGGATTGCCTTTTGGGATTCTTATGAATGACCTTGTGCTAGATTTAGGCTTCTGTTAACTTCCTCAGTGCCCAAATCACAAGGAAAGCTTCTCTTTCAATTGCACTTCACCTCTGTCCTCGTTGGAGTAGCCTCCTACTAATGAAGGGTACTGGTTAGTGTAGTTCCACTTCACCACCCCTATGCATTGCTCTGAAGAATCAGTCTGGACAATGAAATCCTTGAAGAAGTCAGAAATCTTGAGCACATGGCATACTTGACGGTATGAAAGGCTGCCTAGAAATCCTCTGTCCAGATCACCAATCTGGGCTGCTTCTTCGAAGTCAGCTTTGTTAAGGGGCAATAATGATTCCATATCTTTTAACAAATCTTCTGTAGCACCCATGAGGCCTTGGAAGGCTTTCACCTCTGTCTGGATTTTGGTGGTTGCCAGGCCTTGATATTCTCAAACTTAGCCTGGGTGAAACTCAGGGAGTTGTGCTCCATGGAATTCAGTGGAGTTACAAAAATATTCTATGAGATTTTGTGGCACTCCACTGACAGATGGAAAAATGCTCATCCAGCTCTTTGTGCTGTTTTGTTTCTCGCCCCAGTACCGCATTTCAGGCTAAAAATCAGCCCGAAGAGCATCACGTTGTGGGCATAGGAAAGGGCATTTTGTTTTACCTGCTTTTCTGCTTCTCTTCGTGTTGATCAGCCTGTTTTTCCATCTCTCTTAATCCTCCCCCATCTGATAGTTGCCCTAACCAACCACCCCTCATTTGCTACTTTTTTTTATCATTGTCTGTCTTTCCATGTGTTTCTCTGTGTTTTTGACTTTTTCATGACTTTTTGTACTTTGTTTTTATTTGTTTTCTCTTTCGTTGTGTGACTGTCCTCCTCCTCCTTTTCCTTTTCCTGTTCCTTGGTTTCTGCTTGTTTGCATTTCTTTCTTGGTAATGTCCAATGGCAGAAGCAGGCAGCAGCGGCGGCACGTGCCACACACACACTCTGTGGGCACCAGCACTGTTCATGGGTGCAGGTCATTTTTACTGAGGCAGAGTTGGCCACTGTTTTTTTGGGTTCAACGCCACCTCCCCTCCATGCTGTCAGCAGACGGCATGCCCGGGATATAGTACGTCCTACAGAAGCATTGGCTGCTGTGAATGAAAGTTTTCTAAAAATTCTAGTACTGTTCATCAAATTGCACGCTGCTCACACACAGAGGTAAGTTGAGTTTATGTTACAAATCTGATCCAGCTTGAGCTAGGAAGGTGAATGGTGCTCATTTAGGCTGATTATTTAAGACATGGTGCTGACTCCACTGTCCTGTCACTATTAAGCTATTCTGTAGCTGCAGATCTTTCTCTGTATCCACAATGTATATATTATAAATCTCCAAAAAAAGGAAAAATAATTTAAAAAAAGCCCTGCAAAAATGCAAAAATAAAACAAGTCCTTTAAAATTCAATGAAGCAATCCATACTCTTAAGGAACAGATTAAATTTAACCCATCAAAAACCCCAAAAATGTTTAAGAAAAAGAAACACTTCAGAAAACCCGAAAAAATCAAAGGAAATCAAAATTGTTTCCCTAAAAAAACACAAATGGCCTCGTTATGAGTTTGGGGGTCGAAGCACCAGACCGTCATGTAGTTGGTCCTGAAAAGACCACCAAGTTGGCAGTCTTCCAGATCACCCAATATGAGTTATACAGGCAGGGCTGCCATCTGTCAAGCAAAAAAGGCAGACCAGTGGCACAGCAGCCTGGATATAGACGGTCCAACCTCCAGCGGCATAGCTCTGCAGCCAACTACTGAGCAAATTACAATCATAGAGTCGCCATGGCGGTGCCCTTGTGGCAGTCAGTCAATTGCGGTCAGGACCACAGTGGTTCGAAGGGTGCTATGGAAGTGAAAGGCAGGACATACGCTGATGTGTTTTACATATCCTGGTAGTGGAAAACTCACAAAATTGTTTCCACTACTGTGAGGCCTGCTTCTCTAATAGGTCAGCATTAGAACTGCAGTTATATACTTTTAATTGGTAGATTCTGATCTGAAAGGATTAGCCTTTCCAGGTTTAGTATGGCCAGAATGATAATAGAAAATCCAACCTATTGATGAAGTTGGATTTAATATTGCTACCTTAGAAATGCCACTTTTAGAAAGTGCAAAAACAACAGATGATGGACGGAATACAGAACAAGTCAAACATTCACCCCCGAGTCACAGATCTGGGTTTAATCCATCAGTTTTTTTTCCTTGCCATGCCATTCCAGTTTGTACCCAGCCATATGCAAATCAGTCTTCACCCTGTTCCCCATGGGAACAGTCCAGCCCGAACTGCCAGGCAAGGGTTCCTTGCTCATTGTGTCACTGGATGAAATCTAGCCTAGCTGAAACCGGTACCAGGATGCTTGTTTCCGGTCCAGGGAGGACCTGGCTTGGCAGTTCAGGCCGAACTGTTCCCATGGGGAACAGGGTCAAGACTGATTTGCATATGGTTGGGTCCAAACCGGGGTGGCATGGTGAGCAAAAGAGCGATGGATTAAACCCAGATCTGTGACTGGGGTGAGTGGTTCATAAGTTTCAGCACTCTGTCCATCATTCTTTTGTGTTGCTAAACTTTTAGAAAGTGGGCATTTCTCTGCCCTACTGCTACCTGTGCCTTACAGCCAGTCTCCAATCCACATATGGTCTGTGCTGGTTGACAGCTCCCCTTGTGCATTCCACCCAGACAGCCATAAACATAGGGCACTCAGTCCCATCTGCATTCATCTGCATACTGAATGGGTCTCCTGGGCAGAAATGGTGGAGTGTCTCTCTCTTACACTTCAAAGGCCAGTGGCCTGCACTCACAAAAAGACTGATAACCCCCACAGGGATCCTGGTAGACAGTACTGGGCTGAAAAGGGAACTTGTGCACTTCAAAACCACTCCTTGAAGTTTACCCCACTTCAAAAGCACTTTTGGATATATATATATATATATATATATATATATATATATATATATATACTGGGTCTCTGACTCCACTAAATCAGACTCTTCTGGATTTACACCTGGACTCTGTCAGAGGGACTGCCTGGCTGCCCAAAGGCATCATCTGGAGTACTTTGCTGAGAAGGACTGCTGCCCTGCTGCCCTGCTGACCTCTGACTCTGCTGGAAGGACTCTCCACAAGTGCTCTCCAAGGGCTTGGTTATAGCTTGCCTCCTGTTCTGAAATCACAAGGCCACAAAGACTTCACCACAGAGAAGAAATTCCCAGTGTGTTGGAAAATCGACACAACGCCTGGAGAAATAGACGCATCAAATGCCTCACGGCTAAACATTTGCCACATCACCTACCAGATCAACACAGCACCTGCTCATTGTACCAGTGCATCAATGATTTTCAACGCATTGTCCCTGGGCATCAAAATAACCCTGCATTGCACAGAGGAACCAAGGCTGTGCTCATGGAAATCAACGCATCACCTTGCAGCATGGAAAGAAATGATGCATCATCTCTGCTGTGCTGGAAAAAACTATCCAGAGCTTTATTTGTCAAGGCATTTCCTCCTCTGCGGCTCCTGTGCAAAGCTATTTTTTATGCATCCCAGGTACTGTATGTTACAAGCTTACAACCACTGATTCCTAAGGATTGAGTCTCTTTTAAACCTTTAAAATGTGATATCTTGACTATACATATTCAATTTTTGCTTTCTTCATCTTATTTTATTCAGATACATATTATCTATTTTCCTAAACTGGTGTGGAGTACTTTTTGTGGTCTTTTCACTGTGTTACTGTATCAGTTATTGCACAAATACTTGACACATTGCCTTCTAAGTTAAGCCTGTTTGTTCTGCGCCAAGCTACCGGAGGGTGAGCACAGGATAATTTGGACTGTGTTGTGACTCACCCTAGGTAGGACTGTGGTCCCTACTTGGATAAGGGTGTAAACCTCTGCAAGCTAGAGACCCGATTTCTGACAGTCAGCAAAGTATCAGACAAGTTCACATTGCATAACTTCAAAAACAACACAGCTGACCCACATTGGCCAAGTGGGCACACCTGCTAAAAAACACTATGAAATACACACCTTCACAGACCACAATCCTTTGCATATCCACTGCAAGACAATGAAGCCTTAGCACCTTTTTTTGTAGTGTACATAGATTACGCACCATTTTTTTACCATCCCATAGAACACCCTGTACACACTTTTGTCCATACACACCCTATTGAACGTCCCCTGTTATGTAAGTCCCTGCCACCCTTTTTGTTTTTTTCCACCATCACGTTACAAAAATTCCTTTTTTTCTAAAGATGAGTTAAGAGTGGTGTTGGATACATTAATAAGAGTAGAGCCACAATTGTTTGGAACATAAGTCCAGCACAATCCTCTCAGTAGGAAAATGCAAATGTGGTACGGAATCGTTGAATGCTGTAGGCACCACTCTGTGCACAAAGGAGGACATTAGAAAGAGGTGGAAACGACCTCAGGGGCAAGGTCTGCTCTGTGGTTTCCAGACAACAGCTGCAGGCTAAAAAAGACTGGTGGTGGCACTCCCAGTGCCCCATTACATCGCTTTCCCTGGGAGGAGAAAGTCTTGGCCATTCTGCATCCTGAGGGCTTGACAGGATTACCTGGGGGAGTGGAGTCTGGTAAGTCACAACACATAAAATGTCACAAAAATGCAATGCCCCGCATGTTTACAGCTCACCTATTGCCACTGTCCTGTTCATGTGCCTAACCAACATTCTATACCCAGAGTATCTTAGTATCAAAACTGTTAGTGTGTATTGTTGGGCACATCATCACAGCTACCAAGGCCCATCACATGTCATATGTCCAAATGGTGCCTGTAAGTCTTTCAATATCAAAACAATCATCCCAGGACTCATGGTATAGCTCAACATGTAAATGTATACCCAAACCTAAATGCAGTCTGCATACAGATATGTAATACCTAAAGATTTGTATAGTGTGTGTAGTCAATCAATCAATCAATCAATCAATGCATTTATAGAGCGCGTTACTCACCCGAGAGGGTCTCAAGGTGCTGGGGAGGGGGGGGTTACTGCTGCTCGAAAAGCCATGTCTTGAGGCGCTTCCTGAAGGCGAGATGGTCCTGGGTAGTTCTTAGGTGTGCGGGGAGAGAGTTCCATGCTTTGGCTGCCAGGTAGGTGAAGGATTTTCCTCCTGCGGTGGTTCTGCAGATACGTGGGACGGTGGCGAGGGCGAGGCTGGCTGAGCGAAGCTGACGGGGGGGCGTGTAGAACGAGAGCCGGCTGTTGAGGTATTCGGGGCCCATGTTGTGGAGAGCTTTGTGTGCGTGGGTGAGGAGCCTGAAGGTAATCCTCTTGTTGACGGGGAGCCAGTGCAGGTGTTTCAGGTGGGCGGATATGTGGCTGTGGCGGGGGATGTCGAGGATGAGGCATGCGGAGGCGTTCTGTATGCGTTGAAGACGTTTCTGTAGCTTTGCGGTGGTCCCTACGTATAGGGTGTTTCCGTAGTCCAGACGGCTTGTGACGAGGGCATGGGTAACTGTCTTTCTGGTTTCGGCAGGGATCCATCAGAAGATTTTTTGGAGCATGCATAGTGTGTTGAAGCATGATGACGAGACGGCGTTGACTTGCTTGGTCATAGTGAGGAGGGGGTGCAGGATGAATCCGAGGTTGGGTGCATGGTCTGAGGGGGTTGGTGCGGTGCCCAGATCCGTGGGCCACCAGGAGTCGTCCCAGGCAGAAGGGGATTGTCCGAGGATGAGGACCTCCGTCTTTTTTGAGTTCAGCTTTAGGCAGGTGAGCTTCATCCATTCCACAACGTCTTTCATTCCTTCCTGTAGGTTGATTTTGGCGGTGGTTGGGTCTTTGGTGAGGGAGAGTATCAGCTGGGTGTCGTCGATGTAGGAGATGATGTTGATGTTGTGTTTGCGTGCGATGTCGGCGAGGGGGCTCATGTAGATATTGAAGAGGGTTGGGCTGAGCGAGGAACCTTGGGGTATGCTGCAGACGCTCAGCAAGAGAAAAAGAAACAGTGGAAAGCCAAGAGCAAAAGAGAAATGGCAGGAAACAGTGGAAAGCAAAGAGCAAAAGAGAAATGGCAAGAAACAGTGGAAAGCAAAGAGCAAAAGAGAAATCGCAGGAAACAGTGAAAAGCAAATAGCAAAAGAGAAAAGGCAAGAAACAGTTGAAGGTCAAGAGAAGAACCTGAAATACCTGAAATACCTGAACACCCTAGCAAGGCATGGCAGGGGCCTGGGCAGGTGGAGCTAAAGCATCGGTGAAGCGACCTACCCGAGGGTCAAGGGTTGCTGTCTCTGCCGCGCAGCGGCCGCCATAAGAGGGAAGGGGGGGGAGGAGGGGTCAGCTGGGAGGCGGGAGGGAGGACAGCGAATGGGAGCGGGGCGGGGCCGCACGGGTGGCAGCGGCGGGAAAAGCAGGAAAAAGCGGGAAAGCGCACAGCAAGAGAAAAAGAAACAGTGGAAAGCAAAGAGCAAAAGAGAAATGGCAAGAAACAGTGGAAAACAAAGAGCAAAAGAGAAATGGCAGGAAACAGTGGAAAGCAAAGAGAAAAGAGAAAAGGCAAGAAACAGTCGAAGGTCAAGAGAAGAACCTGAAATACCTGAAATACCTGAACACCTTGGCAGGGGCCTGGGCAGGTGGAGCTGCATTGGCGGGGAATCGACCTACCCGAGGGTTAAGGTAGTAGAGAGAGTGATCTGACTGTAACTGTGAGGAGACCTTGGGAAGATTTATACTTTTTCACGCAAAACTTTGTTAGTGCAGTTTTGCATGAAAAAGTATAGCGCCGGCTAGCGCCATTCCAAGATGCCGGGCAGGTGCCATATTTATGGAATGGCGCTAGCCGGCGCTAATGCCCTGTTAGTGTCCTTGGAAAGGACGCTAACAGGGCTGGGGAGGCGTGGAGGGAACCGGGGCTTGTGCGCCAAGTTATGGCGCTACACTGTTCAGAGGTAGAAAAATTGCCTCTAAGCAGTGTAGCACCATTTACTGGCGCACAACACCCATGGACATGGCTCCTGTCTTAGTTAAGGCAGGAGCCATGCCCAACACCCCAATGGCCATGCCCAGGGGATGAATGATGTAGGGGCGTGCTAAGGGGCACAGGGAAAGTGGCACTGCACTCGGTGCAACGCCACTTTCCATAAATCTGCCCCTTAGTACTTACACATGAAAGAAAACACTCAGGGGCATATTTATACTTGGTTTGCACTAAATTTGTGTCATTTTTTTATACAAATTTGGTGCAAAACGAGCTCCATATTCATACTTTGGCGCTAGACCTGGTTAGGGCCAAATGTATGGAGCGAAAGTCATTTTTTGAATGGGGAAACCTATTTTGTGTCAATAAGATGCAAAGTAGGCGTTCCCATGCAAAAAATGACTCTATGGCCTTAGCGCCATATTTATACCCCATGCTAAAATTACGGATGGGGGGAGGAGGGGTCAAATAATGGGGCAAAGCTTGAAAGGAGGATTGCAGTTAGGTTTGCGTCTTCGGATTCCACCAACAAGCCTTGGCACATGCAAAACTCACCGTTAGCAGAAAGTGGAGCTGCCGGGGACCAGGGAAGACCAGGTGGACTCTACATAGGAGGGAGAGTCAGAGGGTGCCCTCAGCAGCACAGACAACCCAAAGCCGGTCCTTGTTGCAATTGGTGCCTGCAGATGCAGTGAAGTGACTCTGTCACACCAAGGGCAGTCCTGCAGAACCCTTTGCTTGTGCTCCCTATGGGTGGGAAACTCTATGTTGCAGCCCATAGGGATCCCCTGGAACCCCAATGCCCTGGGTACCTAGGTACCATATACTAGGGACTTACAGTGGGGCACCAGTGTGACAATTGTGGGATGAAATACAGAGTTTTGTGGGAGAGCATAATCACTGGGATCTTTACTTCTGTAACTCCAACCACCAGCCCAGTGTTCACTTGCCCAAATACCTTTGTTTTTCAACTTGCAAATTAAGTTTACTCACCTGTGGGGATAAAATCTATATAGTGTGTGTACTAGAGGGAGTGACGTGACTGCAACTTCCAGGAGGCATTGTGTCTGTAACTTTAACCACCAGCCCAGGGTTCACTTGCCCAAATGCACCTGTTTCTTCTCTCTCAAATGAAGTTGACTCACCTGTTTGGATAGCATTTGTATAGTGTGTGCAGTAGAGGGTGTGACCTGACTGCAACTCCCAGCAGGCCCTGTTTCTCTACCTCCAACCACCAGCCCAGTGCTCACTTGTCCAAAGACCCCTGTTTGTCAACTCACAAATGAAGTTTATTCACCTGGGAGCATTACATTTGCCAAGTGTGTCAAGTTGAGAGAATGACCTGGCTGCAGCTCCCAGCCGGCCTAGTGTTTGTAACTCCAAACACCATCCCAGTGTTCACTTACCAGTTCACTAGTTCACTTACTAATGCAGTTTTGCAGCAAAAAGTATAGCGTCAGTTTGCATCATTCCATAGCACCAGCCGGGCGTCAAATTTATGGAATCCCGCAAGCTGACGCTCAGGGTGGGCTATCATATAGCAAAATTACATTAGCCGGGCAAGGGTGGCGGTACGGGGGAAGGGGGTTTTGCCTCATAAAATGATGCTAGGCTGGTTAGAGGCACAAAAATGCTGTTAACTAGCCTAGCATCATTTCCTGACGCAAATCCATCCATGCCACATGACAACTGTCTTATAAAAGACAGGAGTCATGCCCACCACCCCAATGGCCAGCACAGGGGACCAGTGTCCCCTGGCCATGGTCATTGCACCCAGTACCATGCAGGGGGGGCAATTTCAGGGCCCCCAATGGCACTCAATTGTTTTTTAAAATACTTACCTCTACTTACCCTACTTACCTGAGATGGGGTCCTCCATACTCTGGTGTCCCTCTGGTGTGGGTGAGGGTGTTCCTGGGGCTTGAGATGGGCACCTGGGCCCATCGCATGTTGTTTGACCATGGCAATGGGTCCACAGGTCCCCTAATGCCTGCACTTACCCAGGCATTAAATAATGGCACGAAGCAGGCTTAGCGCCATTATTTAGGCCCGCCTCAAACCTGCGCACCTTTTTTCCACGGGAGGATAAGTAATGCGCTTGGGGCTTTGAGGCATTTTGGGGACGGGAACGCCTACCTTGCATCTCATTGATGCAAGGTGGTGTCACGTGTGCAAAAAATGATGTTAACTACTAGATTTTTACGTTAGACGGGTCTAGCATCAACATATACATGTGGAGTTAAATATGTGCCAAATTTGCGTTAAAGAATTACGCTAATTCAGCACAGAGTATAAATATGCCTTGAAGTTTACTTACCTGGATGGAGAACATTTGTTAAGTATTGGGAAGTAGAGAGAGTGACCTGACAGCAAATCCCAGCAGGCCCTGTTTCTTTAACTCCAACCACCAGCACGGTGTTCCATTGAACAAAACACCCTGTTTGTCAACTCAGAAATGAAGTGTACTCACCTGGGAGAGATCAAGCACAGATAATGCTCAAATCAGAGACATGTCTGTCCTCATAGCTCCATCTTGACTTGCTATGCTAAGATGAAACTATTAAGAACAGGAATTATATCTTACCCAGTGTGTACAATATGTATACATAAGGCTTCAAGATGCATCACCAGATTGGCAGCAGTAGCAGACACATTGAAACAGTACTGTGCACATGATGACTCAAGTAACATATAGCACAAGGTCCTGGGTCTGCCTCCATCCCACTCGACTAGGCCTAAAAAAATGACAAAGCCATATCCTTTCTCTGCACAGTGTTGGATGCACTGGTGGCAAGATGTAATTTTCATTTCATCCTCCAAAGTGCAACTGATCTGTACATCTCAGCAGCTGCTTGAGTCAAAATGGGTTGGCATGCTTCACACATGATATGTCAAATCACCCAATACCATGATTACTTGCCACAATTGGACTTTCTACAACTGAACTTTGGCTAAGGTCTCTGCTTACTATAACACTAAATTGTTGGAGGTAGATGATCTGCCGCTGAGCACACAGAGGCCACGGAACTGACTGCCACTATCCCTTTGGATGAAACCCTCTGTAGCAAAGACACACCTTGACATCTGGACATAGAGGACGTTTCAGGCCCATCTGGGCAACCTGGTCAGACATCAACAATGAGTCTCACTTTACCCACAAAGTCATCTCCCAGCCCTGTTGAACATCACAGGCAACCATTCACCCCCCCATCTCTGTCCCTAGCATAATGTCCACCATCTTGTGTCCCCCAGTCCTAGATCCTGCGGTGCAGAGCTACACTTTGGAGAGGGTACCCTGAGGCAAGGGCACATGCCTGTGGGAGTAGGGTGCATGGGAGAGATGTTGTGGGCCAGCGGGTTTAGGCCACTGGGGTATCTCTTGGTCAGGAAACCATTAGCCACATCTTGGGGGTCTAGCAGGAGTCCTAAGGCAAAAGAGGCCAGGTGTTGATCGAACTCTGGAAAATCAAGCAGGTACAGAGGGACATGCACAGGGACCTGTAGAAACAGATGGAGAACCACAATACCAAAATGGCCTCACTAACAGAGGTGTTGAGGGGCATACGCACCACCCTAAACAGGGATTTAAAACACCAGTCTACCCCTTCCTCCGGCTCATCAAAAGCAGGCCCATTAACGTTGGTGTCAGCCACTGGAAGTTAGGCCCTATCAGAGGAACATCTAGCCTTAGACACCCCTTGCCTCTATAGCAGAAGGATCCCCCCCCCCCACACAACTGGGGACATCCAGCAAAGAGTCTAGGAGGTGTGGATGGCAAGACACCCACCACTGCCAGTAATAACCCTCTTCCTTAAGGACCTCCTTTGTGTGATACACATTTACTCTGGACTGATCCTGAGCCACCTACCATTTCCAATGGTAGGAGTACTCTGGACTTTGGACTCCCAATGGTTAGGCATCTACTCCAATGATTTCATTCACCATGACTGTCCTCTTCACATTTGTAATTCAACATCACATGCTCCAAGATACAGACAGATGGCAGTACAACAGTTCCTGATCACAGGGCCATCATAATCCAATGCCCATGCATATATGCATATGGTGATTTGGCGCAAACATATGTCAGTATTGTGGCACAGGCACTGTGGCCTATAATGATGAAACCCATCTACAGCTACATAAAGGTCATACTAAAAGAGTGTTTAGACAATGTGAAGGAAAAATGACTTGGTCATGGTCTCGGACTACATATTTTATGCCCACATGATGACACACATACTGCATAAAGCCCACCACAGCACACAAAACAAGTCCAATGGGCACTTCTGACCTTCCCCCCAAACATTGTGCAAGCTGTCTTGGCACAGGTCTCATACACCCAAACTCTTTGACCACAATTACTTGGAACAATCCATGTCCACTTCGTATGTCAGAACAGTATCACATATCTGCCAATGTCATAACTCTGAAATGCCCACATAAAGATGTCATGGTGAAGTTACCTGAATAACAAACAAAACTGGGAGTCTAGGCTTGAAACTATACATATGACACAAGTTAAATAGCAAGCATCTGGAAAACAAAGTACATTGCAAGGAAAATGACAAAAAAAAGAAACATCATAATGTGTCAAAAGCTGTCTTGTCAAGCAGCCTTCAGCTGATTATTGCAAAATGTTAGCTCCCTGGCTGTATCCAAAACACTCAACTCCACACATTCTAACAACCACAGTTTATTGTACAGTCACAGTCATGACATCACATGACATACTTACACTCCTGAGAAGAAGCTGTGGATGAGATCTTCTCGCAAGTCAGCTCCTTCCTCTTCACCACTGCCATCCTCATTTGGCATTTCAGGATTCTCAACTGGTGGCACTGCATGCTTGCCCTCTGTAGGTGGCTGGCCTGGTTTGTAGTGGGTATCTTGGGTACTTACACCTTATACCAGATCCAGTTATCCCTTATTAGTGAAGTAGTAGTGTTCTAGCAGCTTAGGCTCATAGAGGTAGCAGTTTAGGCTGATAGAGGTAGCTATAGCAGAACAGCTTAGGCTGAACTAGGAGACATGCAAAGCTCATGCAATACCACTTATAGTTACACAGTACTTATACACAAGTAAAGACAATACTCAGTGTTACCAAAAATAAAGGTATACATATAGTACCAAAAATATCTTGGAGAAAATACTCCTTCTGGAGGTAAATATTATACACAATGGGGGTCATTACAACCTCAGCGGTCTTTTACCAAGACAGCAGAGGGACCACCGTGCGGAAGACCGCCAGTAGTGGCGGTTTGCCGCTCGGCGTATTATGACTGTTGGCTGCTCTCCGTGCTTTTTATGATGGAGAGCCGCCAACAGCCATACTGGCGGGCGGCGGGGAAGTGGAGGTTGCTCCACCTCCACCGCCACGCCAACAGAACACCGCCCAGCGAATCACGTCCTGTGATTCGGCGCGGCGGTGTTCTGTTGGCGGTGTGGTGTCGGCGGAGCAGCCCCCATGGCTCCCGTCCCCTCCCAGAGGATCGACAGACAAGGTAAGACGATCGTCCGTTAGGGGAGGGGGTTGGGGAGTTGTTGTGTGTTGTGTGGGTGCATGGGGGTGTGCGTCTGTGTATGTAGAGGGGGGTGTGAGTGCGTGTATGCTTGTGGGTGTGTTGCGTGTTTTGGGAATGAGTGCGTGTATGTCTGTATGTATGTCTGTATGGATGTGTGCGTGTATGTCTGTATATGGGTGTGCGTGTCTGACTGAGTGTGTGGATGTAGGCATGTATGTTGGTGTGTGTGCGTGTATGTGTGTTGGTGATGCCTGCATGCGTGTCGTGTGTGTTTGAGTTATGTGATGTTGGGGGTCGGGGTGGGGAGGGGGGCCCTGCCACCTTTGGGGGGTGGCAGGGGTGGTGGTGGGTGTAGGGGAGGAAGTCAGGATGGGGGCGGGGGTGGGGGAGACCCCTATCAGTGCCAGGGAAGGAATTCCCTGGCACTGATAGGGCTTACCGCCATTAATTTCATGGCGGTTCCTACCGCTGGAAATCCACGGCGGTAAGCTGGGTCAAAATACCGGCAGCGGTATTGTGACGGCCGCCGGGCTGGAGACCCAGGTCTCCAGCCCAGCGGTCATCTCCGCCCAGGCGGGCGGAACGGTGAAGCGGCGGATGACCATGGCGGTAACCACCATGGTCATAATACTGAAAAAAAAAAACGGCAGCCTGTTGGCGGTCTTACCGCCGCTTTAACACCGTCTGCCAGGGATGTAATGACCCCCAATATGCACACTAGACACCGAAATTAGACAAGTAAATAGTCATAGAACAATGCAAACAATAGCAAAAGCTATAGAATGTAAAGGGAGAAAATAGGTCGAGGGGCAACACAAACCATATACTAAGAAAGTGGAATGCGAATCGCGAATTCCCCCCTAGACAAGTGTAGTGTGTGCAGAATCGCTGGGAGAGGATGAATACAGTAAAGGTAAGTAAATTACCTGACCCCAGAAGCAGGAGTAAAATACTGCAATTTTCCTTCGGACACACTACACCTCGTGATTGGGATATTGCAGTAACCAACCAAGTCTGCAAACGACAACTGCTGGACTCCTGGACCCGAAGACCTGCAAAAGAAGGGGACCAAGTTCAGAAGTCGAAAGAAGTTCCAGGAAGGACAGGAGCCCCTGCCAACCCAGAAGAGGGGGCAAAAGAAGATTCCCGGGTTAGTCGAAGACTGCAGGAATCCTCCCTAGGAAGATTCAAGCGGGTTCCTGCATCACGCAAAGGATGTCCATTGATGTGAAGATGGAGGCAGATGTGATTTCGTGTTGGAGGTCGCGTTTAAGCCTTGGTTACAACAACAGTGCATTTTGCATCAAAATGGTGCTGGATGGACCCAGGAGGGACCTGGGGGCCTCAACTCTGTGTGGGGAGGACGAGGGGGCTCTCAGCACTTTAGAGAGCCCTCAGAATGCCAGACAGCACCCACGGGAATCCCAGGACACGGGGATAAAGGAGATGCAAAATACGGTTGGTGCAGTACAACAAAGGAAGGCCCCACGCCGCCAGAGAACAACTCAGTGAGTTGAGTGTCGCAGAATGGAGTGCTGGGGACTTGGGCCAGGCTGTGCACAAAGGAATTTTGCAAATAGTGCAGAGAGGCCTCAGGAGTTGAAGAAGACTCAGTACACAGGGGTACCGTCGCTCTCAGGGAAGGCAAGGTCTTACCTCCTCTAAATTGCTTCAGCAGGACCTCAGGACAGTCTATGTCAATGGGATCAAGCTCATCGTTGTGAAAGGAGTCCAAGGGTACTGGTCGTTGTTTTGGAAGGTGCATGCGTGAGCAGAGGGGAGTGACTCCATCACCTCACGGGAGATTCCTTCGGTCCTTCTGGTGCAGGATGAAGACAGAGAGTCCCCAGAGCTTGCACACTGTGGAAACCGTTGCAGTAGCTGGCTGGAGCTGAAGTTGCAGAGAAAAAAGTATCTCTTATGGATACTTTGTTGCTGTTACAGCAGTTCCTGGAGTAGGCTGCGATTGATCCGAGATCAGAGGATGAAGTAGTAGTTGCAGAGGATTCCTGAAGGAAACTTGCAAGCAGAATCCTAAAAGAACCCACAGGAGAGACCCTAAATAGCCCTGAGAGGGGGATTGGCTACCTTATTGGGTAAGGACCTATCGGGAGGGGTCTCTGACGTCACCTGCTGGCACTAATCACTCAGAAACCTCCAGAGTGCCCCCACACCTTGCAAAGCAAGATGGCTGAAGTCTGGGACACACTGGAGAAGCTCTGGGCACAACCCCTAGGGTGGTGATGGACAGGGGAGTGGTCACTCCCCTTTCCTTTGCCCAGTTTCGTGCCAGAGCAGGGAAGAATGGGTCGCTGAAGTGGTGTAGACTGGTTCATGCAAGGAAGGCACCATCTGTGCCCTTCAAAGCATTTCCAGAGGCTGGGGGAGGCTACCCTTACCCAGCCTGTAACACCTATTTCCAAAGGGAAAGGGAAAGGGTGTAACATCCTGCTCTCAGAGGAAATGCTTTGTTCTGCCTTCCTGGGACTGGGCTGCCCAGACCCCAGGAGGGCAGAACCCTGTCTGTGAGTTGGCAGAAGTTGTGGCTGCAGTGCATACCTCAGAGAGCAGGTTTGGCAGTACTGGGGGTCCATAGTCCCCAGGATGCATGGAATTGTCTCCCCAATGCCAGATTTTGAATAGGGGTGACAATTCCATGATATTAGACATGTTACATGGCCATATATGGAGTTACCATTGTGAAGCTACATATAGGTATTGACCTATATGTAGTGCACGTGTGTAATGGCGTCCCCGTACTCACAAAGTCCCGGGAAATGGCCCTGAACTATGTGGGGGCACCTTTGCTAGTGCAAGGGTGCCCTCACACTTAGTAACTTTGCACCTAACCTTCAGCAAGTGAAGGTTAGACATATTGGTGACTTATAAGTTACTTAAGTACAGTGAAAATGGCTGTGAAATAACATGTGCGTTATTTCACGCAGGCTACAATGGCAGGCCCGTGCAAGGGTTTGTCGGAGCTCCCTATGGGTGACAAAAGAAAGAAATGCTGCAGCCCATATGGATCTCCCTGAACCCCAATGCCCTTTGGAACCTAGGTACCATATACTAGGGAGTTATAAGGGAGGGGCAATGTACCAATTGAAATTGGTAAATGAAATCACTAGCCTACAATGACAAATGTAAAAGCAGAGAGAGCATAAGCACTGAAGTTCTGATTAGCAGAGCCTCAGTGACACAGTCAAGCGCTATACAGACACACACATTAGGCCATAATCTGTGAACACTGGGGTCCTGACCAGCAGGATCCCAGTGAGACAGGCAAAAACATACCGACATACAGGTGGAAATGGGGATAACATGCCAAGGAAGATGGTATTTTCCTACACCCTCCTCTGGGATATATAGGGTATTCCTCTGCAGGGTGATGTTGTGGAGCATGCACCGTGCCACAGTGATCTGACACACTTTCCCGGGTGAGTAGAGGTAGGCTCCACCAGTCCTGTCCAGACACCAAAATCTGGTCTTCAGGAGCCCAAAAGCCTGCTCCACTGGCTGCTGTGTTCTTCTATTGGCCTCAAGGAAGCAGACTTCCCCTGGCATAGTTGGATTCCTCAGCAGCATCAACAACCAACAATGGTTTGGATATGCTGGGACTCCTGTTCAGGAGTGAGATATAAGTGCAACAATGAGTCAATCACTCCATGATTGAAGCACCTGACATTGCTCACACACAATCAGGACAGACGTGACTTACCAACCAGCCAGGCCCTCTCTGGGTGCAGTCGTGACATCAGCTGGGGCATGGAATGGAAGTTTTTTTCTGTTGCGATAGACTTTTTCATTGGCCTGCGATGGCACCAAGCCAACAGGTCTGATATCAATGGCACCCACCACATGTGGGAGGTGGGCAAAACCATAAAAGTCAGCCTTCGCATTGGTTAAATCCTCACATTGGGGGAACCTGATATAGCTATCAATGTGTTTCAATGTGTTTCAACATTGCTGAGATGAAATCCATCAACACCAGACTGGACATTGGTTGTGAAATACCAGTAGATAGGGCCACTGGATGTTGGAAGGATCCCACGCCAGGAAGTGCAATATTGACATGACTTGAACAATGGGTGCTATGCAGATTAGATTACTGTTAGCTGGCATCAGATATGGGTCCAACTGTCGGCATAAGTCAACTATTGTTTATCTGTCAAGGCGGTATAACTGATTTATGTGCCGTTCCTCTATGGTCTGGCAGTGGATGGTTGATAGGAGGTTGTAGCATCCTCCCTCTCCCATGGTACCTACGTGTGACAAAGCATGATTTCGAACATTAGCCAATGTGTCCACTGCAACATACATGATGCATGCCAGCAATATTATGTGACAAAGCATTTCTGACTAGATAGACATGACACACAGTACACATCCCAGCTAGCAACTACACAAGGGTCACATGTGACCCCCCATGGTTGTCACCACATGTGTCTACAACATGGATTCGGGTGAAACCCAACTTTCTGCTACACAATTGCCCCTCAAAATGTGACTGTATTTTCCAACTACCAAAAATACCCTTTGTGGTGGTGGACTGTGCACCACCATCATATGCCATTGGTGCTCCGCAACAAACTACACTGGTGTATTAGGACCTACATAACAAGACACAATAAAGATGTTTGTGATGATCCAACACAGTATTTCAGACTGCAAAAATGGCAGATGCCTGACCTACTCCACTGGACATTAGGAACTGCCTCGACCACTGGAGGAAGTCATCTGCATGGTAGGCGGTTCTAACAGTGGAGGACACAGCCATAGGCTAACGTTGTTGCCTGTGGTGGTCGCAGCATAATAGTTGTGTTTGTCGGTGGAGAGTATGGTGTACGTTTTGGACGTGACCGCCATGTTGTGAAAATTCACTCACTTGACTCTTGACACTGCTGCCAGAAATGCCTCCACCACTTGAGCTGTGTGCCGCCTCTGGGAGCAATCATGTCACATCCAGCAGGTGATAGCGCCCCTGCCTATGCTCCAGATGAGTTGGAGAGGCTTGTGAATGAGTCCCTTCCCGTGCATGGAAGTGATGGAAATGTGAGTGTCATGTAGGTTCTATATGCTCAGCCCGTAGAGACTAGGGCCTGTTAGGTGTATCTCCCAGTATGGGACATTGTCCAGGCTGTGAGAGAGTCACTGTGACTATGCAACTGTGGCACTGTGCCCACTCCCTGTACACGAACAGATCCTGTCATGTGGCCAGTATGATGATCTAGTAGCAAAACTTGCAGTGAATACCTCAGTCCATTGGCTAGATTAGGAATGGGTATAGGAGGTGCATCCCAGAAATAGTCCATATGTGCATTTTGCATCATTGCCAATGTGTGCCTTTGACTCATGACAGGTCCCTTACTCCCACAACTCTGTTGTCACCTTCATAGAAGTCATCATTGTTCAGGCACTGTGTAAATTCCTTGGAGGCCATGACATGTGACTCAGTAGCTTAGTCACATAGCAGAAATTGAACAATGCATACCTTTGTATGTTGGATGCCATCTCTCTGCTTTAGATACATATGTCCAAAGGAGTGTTCTGTGGTGTAGGTACATACCACAGACTCCCCTCCTGAAGTGGCATGAGTCTGCATTTGGTAGGCCACATGCCCATACATGCACAGGGAAGACACTTTTTGTACCACCATCAGTCTCTTCATGGTCACTCAAGTGTAAGATTAAAGTCTGTCCTATGGAAGTTGTCTGTACAGACTGTATACAATGAGTCAATCTCGCATGAATGTGTTGGACAAGTCAGGCCTAAAGAGTTTACCCTTCAGAAGCCACAGAGGTGTGTAGTGTTTCATTGTGGCTCACATCACAGTACATGTTGCTGGAGCATGGGCTCCCTGAGGTCAGTAGGCTTGTTTAGTCGTTGTCGGCCATGAGCAGGGTAGTGGGTTAGTGTGCAGATGGATACAAAAGTGTTTAGTCATGTCCCTGTACTTATTTGCTTGTGTGATTTTTACTTGCACAGCTTTGACAAAATGACATTTTTTTGCCTAGTGTTTCTGATGTGTGTGACACAACCATTTGTGCAAAAACTTGTGATTGTAATCGCTTGATTTGTCTCTTGCATCCATACAGGTAAATGCCCATCAGAAGAAGGAGATATGGAGAGCCATCACCTGGAAGGTGCGGACCCTGGGGGTCCACAGCCAGTGGAGCGCCCACTGTCGCAAGAGGTGGGAGGACCTGAGATGCTGGGCCCAGAAGATCGCAGAGATCCAGCTGAGGCTGTCCTCCCAATGTGGATGGGGCGAATGTTGGATCAAGACCCCCCTAATGGTCCACAATCTGGCGGTGTCGTAACCAGACCTTGATGGATTTTTGAGGGAGCACAGCATTCACAAGCGCGTGAGTACAGGGCATATTCCTGCTTGTCACATTGCCAAGCTAATGTTTCAGGTTCTTACATCTCCCTCTGATGTTTCAGAATGAACCACGTGTGACACAGTAGATGAGTAACTGTGTGTGTAGATATGTAACGTGGTACATACTGATGTGCCTTGCTATTGGCCCAAGGAGCTTGGTCACAAATGTGTGCAATCCACAAAAATAGCTCTCCAGGGACAACACACTGCTGTGTACATTGATCAATCACGTAATGTTTGTTGTTGTTGTGGGAGCAAATATTGTTCTACAGACCATTACTCCTCGGTGTTACAGACCAAAGGGAAAAAAAGTGATGGATCATTGTCCTCACCCATGATTCAGGTCAAATTAGTAAATTGGCATGTGCCCCCATAGTCCACTTGTCTTCAGTGTGTCATGAGCGCTGGTGCCTCACTACAGTCGGTAATGTGAAGGTGGCCACTATAGGAGGCAGGCCTGGTGTGTGGTGGGTACTTGTGGTACTTAAACCTTATTCCAGGACCAGGTATCCCTTATTAGTCTAGTGTAGTCAGTGTCTAGAAACCAGGTTCTATAGAGGTAACTGTGGGTGAGCAGCCAAGGCTTATCTAGGAGACATGCAAAGCTCATGCAATACCACTGTAGTCACACAGTACTTACACACATGAAAGAAAACACTCAGGACCTGATTTATGAAAAGTTAGCACTGCTTTAACATTACCTTGTGATGCAAAAGTGGCGCAAACGTCTAAAATATAATGACATTTTGTAAATTTGCACCGCTTTTGCATTAAAAAATGACATTAAGGTGGTACTAACTTTTCATAAATCAGGTCCTCAGTGTTACAAAAATAAAGGTACTTTAGTTTGGTGGCACAAATACCAAAAATACCATAGAGGCTATACTCTCATAGGAGGTAAGTAATACACACATTATTTACACTAATATGCAGAAATAGGCATAAAAACAGTTAGAAAACAGTGCAATTAGTGAAAATCACAATAGAGAGAAATAGCCCTAGATAAACCATGTACTAAAAAAGTAGAATGTGAGAGTCGATTCCCCACCTATGTAAGTGGAGTGTGTAGAGGGGAACTGGGGGTACTAGGAAAGCCCAAAGGTAAGTACCACAACCCACCCCAGTGACCAGGAAAGCAGGGGTAAATCACTGTTAATTCCCCAGAACACCCACTTAGAAGAAAAGAAGAATGCAAAGCCCAGAAGAGACTGCAAGACACCAACAGTGTATTCCTGTACAAGAGAACCTATGAAAGAAGGGGACCAATTCTAACAAGCACAACAGAGTCCAGGAAGGGCAGGAGCCCCTACCAACTGGACTGAAGGTGCAAGAGATGAGTCGACGTGGAGGAAGGAGAGTCAGTACTGCACCCAAGAAGATAAAGTAGAGGTCCTGGAGGATGCAGGTGATGTCCCGTGCTGGAAGGCGGATTGCAGTCAGGTTGGCTTCTTCGGATTCCACCAACAAGCCTTTGCACATGCAAAACTTGCAGTAAGCAAAATGTGGAGCTGCCTGAGACCAGGAAGGACCAGGTGGACTCTATCCAGAAGGGGGAGCCAGAAGGGGCCCTCATCAACACAGAGAGCCCCCACAAGCACAGGCAGCACCCACAGGAGTCCCACAGGATGGGGACACAAAAGTCGAAGAAGGGGCCCATGCGGCACTACAAAAAGTGATCTCACACTGCTGGAGAACTGCCCATAACTGCTCAGGGTGCTGTGCATCGCAGGATGGAATGCTGGGGGCTGAAGCTTCAAGATCCTTGAAAATCCCTTCGAAAAGATGCCATCTGGCCTTGGCAGCTGCAAATGACGTGGTGCATGGGGTTACTGTCCTGCGTGGGGAGGCAAGGGCTTACCTTCACCCAAGTTGGACAGCTGGAAGAGAGGACCATTGGGACCACTTCAGTCTGCCACTTGTGATGCTGGATCCACGTAGCTTAGCAGAAGAGGGGATCCACAAAGCTGGTCGTCGTTACAGTTGGTGCCTTCAGAAGCAGAGGAGTGACTCCTTCACCCCAAGGGAGATTCCTTCTTCTTCTTGGTGCAGGCTGAAGACGGGCTGTCCTCAGAGGATACACGACTGGGGAAAGGTTGCAGTTGCTGAAAGATGCCGTGGATACAATGTTGCAGGAGGCATCTCACTTCTTTGTTACAGCTTGTGGGGTCCTGGAGCATCCAGATGCAGTTTCTTTGGTCAGAAGTCAAAGTGGAGCTTGTAGAGGAATCCGGCTGGAGTCTTGCAAACCAAATCTGAGGAACCACCCAGGAGAGAGACCCTAAATAGCCCTGGAAGGGGGGGTGGTCACCTAGCTGGGTGACCACCTATCAGGAGGGGACTCTGATATCACCTGCTGACACTGGCCACTCAGGTGCTCCCAGAGTACCCTGCCAACCTTGAATCCAAGATGGCAAAGCCCATGGACCCTCTGGAGGAGCTCTGAGCACCACCCCTGGGGTGGGGATAGAAAGGGGAGTCGCACCTCCCCTTTCCTTTGTCCAGTTTCACGCCAGGGCAGGGACTGGGTTTCCCTGAACTGGTGTAGACTGGTTAATGCAAGGAGGGCACCAAATGTGCCTTTCAAAGCATTACCAGTGGCTTGAGGAGGCTACTCCTCCCAAGTCTATAACACCTATTTTCAAAGGGAGAGGGTGCAACACGCCTCTACCAAAGGAAATCCTTTGTTCTGCTTTCCTGTCTTGACCTTCTCAAGCACCAGGAGGGAAGAAACCTGTCTGGGAGGTGGCAGCAGCTTGGTCTGCCTATAAACCCTCAGAAGGCTTTAATGGCAATACTGGGGGTCCTCTAAGGAGTGCATGGGATCATTCGATCTATGCTTGCAAAAGCATTGGGGTATGATTCCAACATGTTTGATTCCAAAATGCCTATGTTTGGAGTTACCATTATGTAGGTGAACATAGGTATTGATTGGTTTCCAGTACAAGCATAAATTGGTGTCCCCGAACTCACGAAGTCTGGGAAAATGGGCCTGGAGTCTCTGGGGGCACCTCTGGTAGGGCGACGGTCCCCTCACACACAGGTATTTTGCACCCTGCCCTCTGGGCTAGAAGGCCTGCCATAGAGGTGACTTATAAGTGACCTGGTGCAGTGAACATTGGCAGGGTACTTGCACCTTTTCACGCAGGCTGCAATGGCAGCCCTGCAGAACCCTTTGCTTGGGCTCCCTATAGGAGGCCAGGTATATGATGCAGCCCATAGGGATCCCCTGGAACCCCGAAGCCCTGGGTAGCAAGGTACCATATACTGGGGACTTATAATGGGGCACCAGTATATCAATTGTGGGATGCAGTACAGAGTTTTGGGAGAGAGAGCATAATCACTGGGGTCCTGGTTAGCAGCATCCCAGTGAACACAGTCAAACACACTGATATCAGGCAGAAAAATAGGGGTAACCGTACCAAGAAGGAGGGTACTTTCCTACAGTCATCATACATGTGACAGAGAGTACATTGTTTTTTGGGTCAGCTAGAGATCGATACTTTCCCTTGATAAATGGGGAATGTCCATTGACATGATTTATGTGCCATCACTGTTGCCAAAATTCCTTGTGCCTACATGTTAGCATGTGTCCCTTTCTCTTTTCACATGGTCTACCTGTGATCATGGGATGATTTCAGTATTCACTCACATATATGTGGATTACAATCTGTGTTTGGAATAGAACATTTGCAATGGGGTTCCATTTCAGGTGGTGCCACAGACAGGAGTGTGTCACCATTGATTTCTGGCTGACACATACTCTCAACCATCATTGCTTGTCATTTGGCATTTACAACTAGAGTAGCAATGAGGGACATGACGGGTAGGACTACATTTTTTACACACAATGTGCATTACTATGCCACTGATTTGGCATCATGTGGAAAAGTACACTGCAAATGTGTAATATGTAAGGTTTGTTGCTTGACTGTTTACATGCATAATGGAGTGACTTGCAGTTATGTTGGAATCGGATGTGGTTTGGTACAACCATACATTTACTGGGTTTGCAGGACAAAAATGAAGACAGTGATGTAGCTTCGCTTTGGCAAAACATGTTGAGGGCCTTCTACAACTAATTGCAGATCTCTGGGCCTCTCCAACATACAAAGGACTAATGGCGTCTACTGATGCAATCAGTATATTAGTGGTGATTTCCCTGGGGCTTGCTGATTCATTGTGTTGTGAATTTTAGCGACATATCTCCCTGACATTTTGCACATTTTGCCTACAGTGTACATTTCAATACCAAATGTGTAGCATATTTGAGTAACATTAGTACTATGTCCATGAATCAATTGGGGCAAATTTTACATGGTGAAGTGTGCATTGTTGAAATGTTTCCAGTGTGTCATAAGTACTTCCATGTCCCCGTCTCCAGGCTACTGTACTCTTGTCAGTAATATGGCAGGTTTTGGGACAAAAATTTCGTATTGTTGTGTTATTGTGCATGTGACAAATAGATGTCTGCATGACCTTGTGAGGGATATGTGGGAATGAAGTTGGCATTGGCCTACTATTGACAACAGGTAACTGAGGTATGTTCCATGAGGCAAAGCATTGAAGGTTATGTAGTCTCATACTTGTTCAATGGTTACTGTGATTGTACGACTTCAGCCATGCCTTTTCATGTAGTTATGTGAGATCCTGATTTTCCTGTGTTCAACTGTTGACAGTTCAGATGGCATGCATGCATATGGTATGGTACATGTAGGAGACACTTTGATGTAATTTGTTGGTGGGGCCTATTTGATACATGCGGTGACCATTTTCCTTTTTGTATTTGCAGCATCAGCCCTGGCAAACCAAGGAGACAAGGCACAATCAATTGGGGAAGCATCTGGTCCTAGTACCTCCATTCATGACATCACTGACACAGAGGAAGCCAGTGGCCCGGAGGGTGAGGGGAGTGCCACTTAGGAGACAGGATCAACATCATCATCATCGAATTCTACCTCCATTGGCCACACCCTAGTGGTGGCAGACCCATCAGGACCTACTCCTGTACCATCTTTGTCCACCACACCCAGTTCTATTGCCGCCCTCCCTGTTGCTCCCCACCCAGTTGGCGTACCTGCTCATCCAAGAGGGTGGGTGTCTCCTTTACTGTAGTGACCTCTGCTTCAGCTCCTGTTACTTCTGCTGCCCTGAGTGAGGAGGCTATTGACCGCCTGAGGAGCATGTCTGTGGGGCAGACTGCCATTGTGAATGCTATCCAGGGGTAGGCCAGCCAATTTCATAAAGACCAATGCTTTCCTGGAAGGCATTCATAGTGCCATGTCTGGCCTACAGAGATCTTTTCAGGATCTGGCCTCCTCAGTAATGGCAGCCAGTCAACCCCCATATTCCTCCCCCATCCACTCCTCTCTTCCCAATCCAAATCCCATATTCCCCTACCTGACTCAAGCACATAGACACATCTGCATGCACCCACCTTAAAACACACAAACAACACACATCAACACAAATACCACAAGATACATCAGAACACAGACACTCAACATACACCCACAAACACGACATCAGCCATCACTTCACCAGACACCCTCACTGACCCACATACCACATCCAGCATACCCACAGACACCACCACAGCAGTCAATGACACATCCACCACACCCACCATGCCCGCAGGCAAAAGCACAGCACACAGATACATCAACCACTTCTACCATATATGTAGATACCACCACAACACCCACAGACACATTCACCACATCCAGTAAATCCACAAACACTACCCTAACAGATACACAAACATCCACCACATCCAGCATACCTGCAGATACCACACCATCAGAGACACAAACATCCGCAACATCTAGCATACCCACAGATACCAGCCCAACAGACACACACACACATCCACCACTTCCACACCACCCAGCACCTCCACCTCCAAGCCCTCAAGACATGCAAATACCCACACTCACACACACACACACAACAACCATCACCCAAACAGAAGCATACCTCACACATGCATGCACCCAAGGCATCTACACCCACACACAAGCAACCACTCCCTCAGCCTCCAAATCCCCAATCCCTTCCGAGGACCTTAACTGTTTTCCTGAAGAAAGTTTCCTTTTCAACCTTGCCCTTTCCCTGCTACCTCCAAACCCTCTCCCAAACCTGAGTCCCTACCCATATCCCAAAACATCCATTCCACATCCAAGTCTTCCCCGTCAAACCTCCCCCTTGCAAGCGCCTATACCCCTCACCCCAAGAAGAAGCCAACCCCTCCAAAGAAAAAGGTCCCCTCCTATACCCACCAATTCTAAATCCGCCCCACCCCACCCAAGGATGATCCCTGAGGTCCCTGCTTGCCCACATGATGCCCCTTTCTGTGGAGGTTCCCTGTAAGTGATTGTAGTCAAGTGTGGGCACATTGATGTGCATGCACATATCTATATGGACTGACCAAAGGCCTTTGCTCTTATGCATTTTGAGTTAATAATCCCAAGTTCTTGTTTTTTTGGGTACACATTTGTTCTGCATTTCCTTTTCTACCTTTATGTTGTTCTTGACTAACGTATGTTGGATGCCTACAGTTGTATGTGTTTCTGCCTGATTGCTGATCTATTTGCTGTTGTTTGCAATATCAGACTTTGTGGACAGTGTTGGTGTCACCCAAGACAAAGGTGGATGTTGACTTTATAAATATGTGGGTGTTAATCCAAATGGGTGTCACTGCATTGTGTTATGTTTGGTATGGTAAGTATTACATCGTGTGTTGTCTAATGTCAGTATGTAAGGTGTTAGACTGCTCCCCTTGAAAATGGATTGTACATTTGTCTCATGTGTGGAAGCTTGAGTTTTGTTTGTCCACACATGGAGGGTGTTCAATTGTGCTAGCTTCCTTTGCATTTGTGCATGTGTCCATTTTAATGATGTGTATACCGTGCAGCTACCTTATGTAGGTGTATGGCTCATGCTGTTGCAGTTGTATTTGCTTTCTTGGCTTGCACTTCCACATTTTGCAGATAGGCATGTAACTTGGCTCTACTATTGTTTGTTTCTGAGATACTTGAAGGGCCAGTTCCTGTGCAAATGTTGTTTTGTTGCATGTGCAAAGTGTAATGTACCCCATTGCAGCATCCTTCCATGAGTGCTCCTGATGCCCCAATCCCTATTGTGCAGGTATTATTTGCAAAGTGAGCTTCGGTTATGTTTCTCTCAAACTATTGTGCATCCCATTCTCCTTCCACTGTATAATGTGGGTGATCTGTGGGTCCATTTCAGTGCTGTTTTATGGGAGGGGTGTTTGTGTTCCATGACACATCCATACATACGTGTATTCAATCTGACGAAAGTCCACGATATGTGTGAAGTGTGAGGGTGTCAGTTGTATTGGCAGATCTGATGTTGATTTGTTGTTGCATTTGTGTGTCACAATGTTTTGTACACTTTGCTGTCCCTGTGCCTGAGATGGGCAGACGTGTGTTGTTGTAGAGTCTTGCGTTGCAGTGTCAGTGACCCACTCAAAGGGGGTGTTTAATTTTAATCGCTGTAAGTGTGTCCTTCTTTGTGAATGACTCCGACTGGGGACACAATGACACGTGTACTTGGTGCCCATAGCATGGGCCCCATATCATGTGGATGACAGTGCAATGATCTGTTGTTAATGTTAATGACACAGGTAGGTGGGTGTACTTACCGTACGTTGCTTCCACGGTGGGGTGCATTATGGACACCTTTAATGAGCAGCGTCAGGAAGTATGTGATCGGCTTCATGGAGGCACAGGACATGTAACGCTGCCTGTAGGTGAGTTGCTTCCTTTATGCTATCTGTTTCTGCCAGCTTGGACATGGTCATTGGATCGTAACATCATAATGAGTCCAGCGGAAACACTGACTCTGCCGGCTTGTTTGTCCTGCTTCATCACCATGTCGGTCTGTGCTGCCCGGCGGTGTGAGCAGGACTGCAGCAGTCCTTGCTCTATGGCCTGCCAACATCGCAATACAGTGCTCTTCCTGTAAATCCGATGGCGGTCGGACCGCCACCCCCATGGCGGTGCACGGACCTCCAAACTCGTATTCAAGCCCAAAGTCTAAACATCCATATGATACCTTTGAATGTGTGAACGTGTAAAAAAGATGACACACCCACCCGCAACCATATATTGAGACATAATATAAACATCACAAGTAACCTGTACAAAGCTCATACCATAACATAATATAACATAAAATGATATGACACAACATAACATTATAGCATTATATAAAATAATGACACCTTACTAACAAGTCCTACCTAAGCCTAACACAGAACCCTAGTAAACATAATAACAAAACTACAAATAAACCCTTCAAAAGCTAGAAGATAACATTATGAATATAATTTACTAATACTCCCTGCTTTCCCATACCCTCAGAATTCTATACAAACCCTTATAAAAGGTCTTACCTGCTCTGACAAACAGAACCACCTTCCTACGACTCACTTACTGGAAAATTAACCAAAAATGACACATAAAAATAATGAGGATTTAATAAAAAAATATTCTGAAAATGTTTGAAAAATATGTAAATAATGTAAAAAATGTCAATAAAAGTGCAATAAAAATAGAAAACATGTATTTTGGGTAGAAAATTAATAATACCATGAAAACAACATAGCATAATTCAAAATATAATTAATAATATGTAAAAAGTGCTTAAAAAGTATGTGAACCAACTAGAGTAATATACAAAAAATAAATGTACTCCAAGTGAAATAAATGACCAAAAAATGTAGAAAAAATGCGCACATTGTATGTATTATTTACATATTTTATTTAATATTGAAAATGTACTACAATTTTAACTATTACCATGAAAAATGTTTTCTTATGTGAAAAAATATATATGAAATATGAAAAATATTTGTGATGTAATTTTATTATTACAAAAACGTAAATATTATTTCTGTATATAAAAATTGCAGTACTCACTCCTTTCTAAACCATTTTGCGGAAAGTCTTGGACACTAAAGGGGTTACAATTACTATTCCCACTCCAAAAAACATTTTAGGAATGGTGTTGGACACTGAAGTAGTTACATTTACTACTGCCACTCAACTCCATTCCTACTACTATTCCCACTCCATTCTAAGCCATTTTGGGGAAGGTGCTGGTCGTTAACTCTCAGGAGTGTCAAGTGCTGGGCAGCTGTATTCCTCAGGAGCAGAAGCTAGTCCCAATGCCCCTCCACTAATATCCACACTGACCTTCTGACTTTTACCAGTGTGAAATATCAACGGGGGAAGTGGATAGAGAAATAAGAGATATGCCTTGTTGGGGATTCTTCGCTGCTTGACTTTGGTTTTGCCTGATGTTGTAAATGACAGCAACCTGCAAGGGAAGACAAACACAAACATGCAATTCACATTTCAATTCATATTCTAATGTTATTAAACTCTATTTCTATTACTGGTACATCAATGTTCCGTACCCCTATAGAGCAAGACTTGTGCTTCTCTCTTAAACTCTGTTGCTAATAGAATAATATTTGGAATTTTTCTAAATTAGTATGTGATTTTAACATTGCAACAGTATGCCAGTATAGCGGTTGTAGTATTTGATTGAATGAGTGGATACAGTTCAATAGTGAAGAAATCTATTGCTGTTTGTAGTTGTGCTCCAAATGACATGTGAACAAATGTTTGCATTGGAGAGTGAACAAAGCTCATGCATTTTTGAATATTCACAATATATATTAATTGAGTCGTGAGAATTCTTGAACTTTTCCTAAAACGTTATGCCACTTGAAAAGGTATCTCTTATCTGACCTTTGCAAAGAAGTTAAATGCGGAGCTAGCACTTGAACACCCTTTGAACTATGAGTGCTGAAGAGAACTGAAATACTTGCTGTACGAAGAAGAAGAGACGCTACTTCAAGATGCCTTAGCTGCTTTCCATGACCAGGCCGAGTAGTGCCCTTTCTGACAAGGAATCTTCTGTGAGGTAAATAAGCGTGTTGAAGAGACGCCACCAGGCCGCAGAAGTTCAGCTGAAGTGTGCTGCTTTCCTTGATGAGTGCTTGCATGTAGAGCTTAGATTTCAGCTCGCGCGTGAACGCTAGACCGATAACCTTCCAGAAATGCTCACCATTTTGGAGATCTCTAAGTTGGAGCCTGTAGCAAACAAGTGGAGGATGGCTTTTAACAACAGTTTTGGGATGGCTTACAATGCTGCCAATGTGGATATTGCCAGGCTCTTGTCCATCTTTGGCATTTTGGTCTTTTGCACAAGCAAGTCTTTGTCTGCTACTGAATTCCTGACACTAACCGGGTCACATTTCCTATTTGCATTACAATCTAAACCATTATAGGGAACTGTTTTGGGCAGTAAAGGGGTTAAATCTACTATTCCCACTCCAATCTAAACCATTTGGTGAAGGTGTTGAACACTGAAGGGGTTGCATGTATTATTCCGACTCCCATCTAAACCATTTTGGGTAAGGTGTTTGAAATCCCAATCTCAATTCTTTCTGGGAAGGTCTTGGACACTAAAGGGGGTTACATTTACTATTCAGCCTCCAATCTAAATCATTTTGGGGAATATTTTTGACACTAAAGGGGTTACAGTTATAATCCACACTCCATACTACAAAATCTCACAAAATGTGTTTCCCAGTAAATAAAATCTTTGCTTATAACACACTCTATTTATTTAGGAAAGACTTTCAGTAACTTGTACGACAATGGCCATCTTAGATTGGCACAGATAGTACCTCCTCCAGTGACCATACTAAGCAAACATGGGAAGGAAAAAGCCAAACAGACCGATGCCATAGTATGCATTGTCTGTGAGAAGGCACCCACAGAGAATGATGCTGCAAAGATGGACTACACAGAAATAAATGCTGCAAAAAAGGACTGCAGTGGCAGGTTGGTAGCTGCCAGTTACATTGCAAAGGGGAATGTGGCAAACCCCTCCGCAGAGAAAGAAAGGCACCTCATTCACCTAAGGCCTATTCTCTGCAGACTAGAGAGCAGGACTGCCTCTGGACCGGGAATAGCCTCATCAGCATGACAGCTAGAGTATTGCACTAAGAATTGTTCTGATGTCACAACATGTGTGTAGCGCACATAGGCCCTCATTACAACCCTGGCGATCTTTGACCGCCAGGGCTGTTTTGTCGGAAGCACTGACAACAGGCTGGTGGTGCTTCCCTGGGAATTACGACTGCGGTGGAAGCGCTGTGGTCGCACCGCCGAGACCGGCGGTTTCCTGCCACTTTTGTCCCGGCGGTTAAAATCCCCCAGGGCAGCGCTGCTTGCAGCACTGCCCAAGGGATTACGAGTCCCCCTCCCGCCAGCCTTTTCATGGAGGTTTGAACCGCCATGAAAAGGCTGGCGGAAAGGGGAGTCGCGGGGCCCCTGCCACGGCCCCATGCAGCTTTTCACTGTCTGCATAGCAGACAGTGAAAAGCAAGACCCGTCGCACAGCCACAACACCGCCGGCTCCATTTGGAGCCGGCTCCCGTGTTGCGGCTGAGATCCCCGCTGGGCCGGCAGGCGGAAACCAGGTTTCCGCCCGGCGGACCAGCAGGGATCTCCAAATAGACCCTGCGGGAGTGTGGCCACATTGGCGGCCGTCCGGCGGTTTCAACTTGGCGGGTGGCGTTTGCCGCCCGCCAAGGTTGAAATGAGGGCCAAAGTGTTGAATTACTCGACTGGAGTAGTAATAGGTGGCCAAACCCCTTACCTCCCAAGAGAAATACAGCCGTCCTAAACGCCATATTGGGGACCGAAGTGTCTTCTCTTCCTCCAGATTTACATCAAAAATACAGATGGTGATGGGAGGAATGCTTGCAAGTAGTCTAACCACTGGCAGTCTCTCAGATAGTATTCCAACCCATCATTTTTTGCTCATTATGCCACCTCAGCTTTGACCAAACCATACGTGAATCAGCTTTGGTCCTGCTCCAACAGTAATAGTCAAGCTCCAACTGTCAAGTTAGGTCTTTTCGGGACTGAACACAGCAATCGTAGACCTGTTTTAGCCCTGTTGCGCTTCTTTAGTTGGATTCAGCTTGGATCCAGTAGCAGAGTGAACACGGGTCCCATGTCTTAAAATACCCCTAGCCACATAGGGCTTTTATCAAATACACAGAAAGTGATGAGAGGAAATGGAATGATTCAAAATAGTCTATCTACTGTCAATCACAGTGCTAATCTGGACTAAGGTTGCTATGAGTGCAACTCTGATTTTATGTGCATCACTGTAAGAACCTACAGAAGTTGAAAAGATACTGATGTAATAAAATGCTACATCTGGAAACACGCCCAACCCATATGTTGAAATGGAGCTGCTGTCCTATCTCTCCAAGAAACAGAAGAAACTTGCACTTATGTACAACATTACAAATGGATGCTGAGGCTGTGACAGGTAAGCCAACGACCATGGTCCTACAGTTGGATCTTTGTTGCAATATAATTTTCCTTGTGTCTTAAAATGTTCATTAGTATTTTGCTAATGGTGCATGGGCACTGTCTTCCTGCAATTTTAACACTGCCTCCTGTAGTTCAGGAATGGCAGCCACATTCTTCTCATTAAACGAAAAGGGAATACTATTCTGTTAACATTTCTGCATACCCTTTGCTTGATAATGTTGTCTGGAAAAGTGCCTTATCCGATTCTGAGGTCTAAATAAATTATTCCGATTCCTTCCGCTTTGGGAATTTCGTTGAAAGACATTGCCATTCCAGCTCCTTTTGTAAGATCATTGCACATCAGCGCTGTTACACATCTGATGACTGGCTCGAGTTTCTATCCTTCATTGGACAATAAAAAACTGCCTCTTGACCTAGATAATCATCAGGAAATGTTTAGTTTTCATAGTTATGGACACCACTACATTAATTGATCAAACAACCCAAATTAAGTATACAATTTAACACAAAGGGTGCGTTGTCGGCACCTTCCAATGAACAGTCCTACAAGTTTTCAGAAATTACTTTCCTCCTTTAGTGATGACAGATCAGACTCATCTGTATTTTATTATTTTCAAGAGCATGAACAGTTGAAAAAGAATTTGATTACCCGTCATGTATGTATTCATCATAGTTGATTTATTTCAAGTTTGTACATATTGAAAGAAACATTTCAATTACAAAGGTGTTTGGTGAGCTAGGTTTTGTCAGACTCAGGGCCTTGAATGTATAATTCCTGGAGAAAATATATTTTTAAATATGACTGTTCAGCACAGATATGATTTTCACTTGTGAAAATCAGTTTGCCACATCTTGCAGTTTAGAAATTGAGAGAAAACATTACTGATAAGCGACTAAATGAGATAGTACATAATGGAACCTACAGTTTAACATTGTTGGTTCAGATGGCATAACCATATAGCTAACAGATTGCGATATTCGTATGTACAGGCTTCTGTCATTGGCTACATGCTGACTAGCAAATAGACCAAGTCCTAGGTCAAAACCAGGTTTCCGCCCGCCGGCCCAGCAGGGATCTCCAAATAGACCCTGCGGGAGTGTGGCCACATTGGTGGCCGTCCGGCGGTTTCAACTTGGCGGGCGGCGTTTGCCGCCCGCCAAGTTTGAAATGAGGGCCAAAGTGTTGAATTACTCGACTGGAGGAGTAGTAGGTGGCCAAACCCCTTACCCCCCAAGAGAAATACAGCCGTCCTAAACGCCATGTTGGGGACTGAAGTGTCTGCTCTTCCTCCAGATTTACATCAAAAATACAAATGGTGATGGGAGGAATGCTTGCACGTAGTCTAACCACTGGCAGTCACTCAGATAGTATTCCAACCCATCATTTTTTGCTCATTATGCCACCTCAGCTTTGACCAAACCATACGCGAATCAGCTTTGGTCCTGCTCCAACAGTAATAGTCAAGCTCCAACTGTCAAGTTAGGTCTTCTCGGAACTGAACACAGCAACTGTAGACCTGTTTTAGCCCTGTTGCGCTTCTTTAGTTGGATTCAGCTTGGATCCAGTAGCAGAGTGAACACGGGTCCCATGTCTTAAAATACCCCTAGCCACATAGGGCTTTTATCAAATACACAGAAAGTGATGAGAGGAAAAGGAATGCTTCAAAATAGTCTATCTACTGTCAATCACAGTGCTAATCTGGACTAAGGTTGCTATGAGTGCAACTCTGATCTTATGTGCATCACTGTAAGAACCTACAGAAGTTGAAAAGATACTGATGTAATAAAATGCTACATCTGGAAACACGCCCAACCCATATGTTGAAATGGAGCTGCTGTCCTATCTCTCCAAGAAACAGAAGAAACTTGCACTTATGTACAACATTACAAATGGATGCTGAGGCTGTGACAGGTAAACCAACGACCATGGTCCTACAGTTGGATCTTTGTTGCAATATAATTTCCCTTGTGTCTTAAAATGTTCATTAGTATTTTGCTAATAGTGCATGGGCACTGTCTTCCTGCAATTTTAACACTGCCTCCTGTAGTTCAGGAATGGCGGCCACATTCTTCTCATTAAACGAAAAGGGAATACTATTCTGTTAACATTTCTGCATACCCTTCGCTTGATAATGTTGTCTGGAAAAGTGCCTTATCCGATTCTGAGGTCTAAATAAATTATTCCTATTCCTTCCGCTTTGGGAATTTCGTTGAAAGACATTGCCGTTCCAGCTCCTTTTGTAAGATCATGGCACATCAGTGCTGTTACACATCTGATGACTGGCTCGAATTTCTATCCTTCATTGGACAATAAAAAACTGCCTCTTGACCTAGATAATCATCAGGAAATGTTTAGTTTTCATAGTTATGGACACCACTACATTAATTGAGCAAACAACCCAAATTAAGTATACAATTTAACACAAAGGGTGCGTTGTCGGCACCTTCCAATGAGCAGTCCTACAAGTTTTCAGAAATTACTTTCCTTCTTTAGTGATGACAGATCAGACTCATATGTATTTTATTATTTTCAAGAGCCTGAACAGTTGAAAAAGAATTTGATTACCCGTCATGTATGTATTCATCATAGTTGATTTATTTCAAGTTTGTACATATTGAAAGAAACATTTTAATTACAAAGGTGTTTGGTGAGCTAGGTTTTGTCAGACTCAGGGCCTTGAATGTATAATTCCTGGAGAAAATATATTTTTAAATATGACTGTTCAGCACAGATATGATTTTCACTTGTGAAAATCAGTTTGCCACATCTTGCAGTTTAGAAATTGAGAGAAAACATTACTGATAAGGGACTAAATGAGATAGTACATATTGGAACCTACAGTTTAACATTGTTGGTTCACATGGCATAACCATATAGATAACAGATTGCGATATTCGTATGTACAGGCTTCTGTCATTGGCTACATGCTGACTAGCAAATAGACCAAGTCCTAGGTATAATGCATATTCTCTCATGACAGTGACCAGCTACAACGAAGAGAATTTTTTTTTTGAAAGATCACTGTCACGATCTAGTTTCAATCGTCTAGCGCCAAAGTTATGGAGTTAACGTTGTTTCCTGGATGTAAACACCTACCTTGCGTCAATGAGATACAAAGTAGGTGTTCACGTCCAGAAAAGGATGATATGACCTTTGTGCCATATATATCATTATTTAACGTCTGGGTATGGGCAAGCGTAAGGTGACCTATAGGCATAGTTCCATGGTCAGAGACCATGGAAAGTGCCCACAGACACCCTTCCCTGGCCCCAGGGACACCCTCACCCACCCCACCCACACCAGGAGGACACCTAAGGATGGGGGACCCATCCCAGGTAAGTCCCGGTAAGTATATATATATTTTTTATTTTACGCTGCTCGGAGGCCCTGACTTGGGGTCCCCTGCATGGCGCTGGCCCCAGTGGCCATGCCCAGAGGACATTCGTCCCCTGGGCATGGTCATTGGGGTGGTGGGCATGGCTCCTGTCTTTACTAAGACAGGAGCCATGTCCATGGGGTTTTTGTGCCAGAAAATGGTGCTACATTGCTTAGAGGCAATTTTTTTGCCTCTAAACAGTGTTGTGCCATAATTGGGCGCATAAGCCTGGGTTTCCCCTACGCCTCCGCCGCCCTGTCAGCATCCTTTCCAAGGACGCTAACAGGGCATTGGCGCCGGCTAGCGCCATTCCAAGACGCCAGCAGGGCACCATATTTATGGCCGGCATTATACTTTTTTCACGTAAAACTACGCTAATGCACTTTTGCATGAAAAAGTGTAAATCTGGCCCTTAACTTTCAACCAACACATTTTACTGATCTATTTTGCACTGTGTTCTATGTCTCAAGTAGAACTGACATTACCAATGTTTTTAAAACAATCATATCGGGTTTGTTGCCTGTCACTTTCTTTTTTGGTTTGCTGTTTTCAAGTAATTTGGAGGAATATCAACAACCACTCTCATTGTGGGGTGCACAATTTTTATTTTCATATCATGATCATCATGATCATTCCATTGGGACAGCAAGCTGTAGACTCCTTATTGTTGCCTGAAATGCATCATTCTCATAATGCACAGGTGGTCAATTGGGTTAAAATCTATCAAATTCCCTCTCGCTAGTTGGCTCAGGCTGTGCTTTAGCTGAGTATCTGGGGTTTCTGAAAAAGATTAGGACAAACAACCCCTAATATGGCAGAAGGAGTGCTGGGGACATTGTAACAAAAGGCCATAGCCTGATATCTGGATGGGCTGCCCTACTCCTTCTTTAAATTTTTTATTATTTGCTGTGGCTTCTATGTGTCTTTCTACTGTCCAAGAGGGTAAAACCCCTCATTCTGTCCCCCAGAGGAGGTTGTTTTGTCCCTTTAGAGTAGGAGCAAGACCAGTGCCACAATGAGCCATCCCATCCTTTCTACCTTTAAACTTTAGCCCTGGTGGTTTAGTGGGCTTTCTTAAACCAAGTACACATATGGGTTAAGTCCCTCTACTCTGCTCTCCCAGGGAAATAGAAAAATTGTTCTTCTCTCTCCTTTTTGAGAGGGAAATAATCCCATGCTAGGATAGGTCACCCCCTACATCTTTTTTTAAAAATTTTGTTAATAGCACTGGTGGTCTAGTGGGCATTTTGTCCACCTGAAGTGATGAAATGTTGTGGGAAGGAATTTTTCATAAAGCATTCATTAATTAACTCTAACACAAAATTATCATATTACATACCATCACATAATCATTCTTAAAATCAAACACAGGTGTATTGATATGAGCAAAATTATATTATTATATGAATCAGTCAATGTATGAACTCATTATAGGGATCTAGGAAAGCGCCAAAAATCCTTTTAACAAAATGTCAATAGTCTGTCCTTAACAACATCAGTTACATCTTATGGTGGGTCGGTTCCATCTGACCAGTTGAACGATAAGGATTTACTTGATGTGACTATGGATTTATAAACCTATTTTGTTAGGAGGGTTTTTTGAGCTTTCCTAGAACCATATACTGAGTTCACAATGGTAATGTTGAGGGATCATGGGGTGGCGCCAGTGATAATATGTCAATATATGCATGTACTGCTGTGTATATTGGTGCATATAATGTTTTTGTACTAAATGTATGTATAAAGTATATGACAAAACATTGACTGTGTCGAATATTAATATACTTTTGCTTATAGCAATACGCCTGTGTTTGATTTTCAGAGTGATTCTCTGATGGTACGTAATAAGATAATTTTGTGACTAATTAATAATGACCTTTGTATAAACAATTCCTCAGGGAACATTTTCGTGAGTACACTATTGTAACCAGTTCCTTGGAGAAGATTGGGTTGCCCTGTGTTATAATAATAATATTTTTTAAGAAGAAGCATTTGTTTTGCCCTGGCTGGGTGCCTCTTCCAAAGAAAAAGCCTCCCTAGTGTCCAAGGAGTGGACTTCTGCTTGGGAATCATGGTGATAGGTGATTCCCAAAGCAGAAATCTACTAGGGAGAGGTAGAGCTAGCAAAATGACTTTGTCCCCTTTCGAGAGGTACCTGCTCTCCGCCAGTTAGTTATGCCTCCTGATCACCAATCCATCTGAAAGCAGATAGCACATAATAATTCCAACTGCTTTAACTTTAATTTGTGTGCCGCATGTGTACTGTGCTCTGCATTGCATGACAAATAGGGAAAGCACCATATCTACAAAGTTATGGCACTGCTACTCTCTTTGCAAGTGCTGGTGCACAGTTAGGCTGCTTAACACCACTCTTACGCCATAGAACAAATGTGTCTGTTTGGGTCTAGCATAGGTTTTGCACTTGAAGGATGCTCTTCAGTAGAACACACTACGCTTAACCTAAATTTAAAGTGATGTATGATGTGCAGTGCACCATACATGCAAAGTTTTAAAAATTTGGAGAAATAAAAACATTTCCAGTAGCTTTATGGAGGGGTATTTTGGGCAGAAAGTTCTGTCTACCAGCTTTGTGTTGGAAAGTAAGTAAAAAAGTAACACTTTGCATCAGTTGTTGAGAACCACAATAACAAACTAGACTAAGCAGGTAACTGCGACTATAAGGATAGGTGAGTGATCTAGAAGGACAGTATCTGTAGAGGTTTATCACTGAAACAGAGAGCCTGACTGCTCAAACCCTGCATCTAGCTGATTGGCAATCACTATTCATAGAGCTAAAACACCATCTCCTGATAGTTTACAAATTCAGAGGGTAAAAAAATTGTTCCCAATCTTTCCTTGCCCTCAGCAAATAGCAAGTAGTGTCCAGATAATCATGAGTTTCTGACCTCTGGAAGCCACTCATGGCAATTGGTGCTATAATCACAGTTTCCCCCCTCAAGTTGATGCAGACATCTCCTATAGTCAACTATTATCACAGGCTCTGGTCCAGATTCTGCGCTGCCATGAATATCAGTTCTCAATAATTCCTGAGTCACTGCTGTGCTGTGAAGTCCATACATAAGAAGTTCCTGAGAGAGTCTATGCATGTGACTGAGAAGTTAATAAGAGTTTCGACCAGCACCAGTGGCATGTCTCAGAAGTTGTTAGCCATTCAATATTCACAATCAGTAGCACCCAGGATCTAACTAGAACAAAAAGAAACAACAACATTTCAAATTAGAAGTGATTTAAAAATGGCAAATATGTATAACCAAATTACCAATTGGTGTGATGCATTTCTTTCCTCTCCAATCCAGTAGATTTACTGGCTTTGTCAAACTTATTTTATTTTCATACTTATTTGTTTTTTATTCTTTTGAATTCTAGATTCAACTGCTCTTTTTATTAGGAGTCACTTATGGATTAGGCTCATATATGTTTTAAGGCTTAGTCTCAGAGGTCCATATACTCCCTCCCCAGGTCCAATAACCACCACATCATGCAAAAGCAAGATGAAACCAGATCCCAAGTCACCATTACCTCTAGCCAGCGGCTATGCTCCCCATTAATGTTCATCTATGAAAAGATAAGAGACAAAATTGAATAATATGTGCTAATTATTTTATTTTAAAAGTATTGAGTCTCATTTAATGTAGCTTTTTCTGAAACTAGTGATCCTTAAACAGATTTCAAAAATATGTTTTCAATTTTGAAACTGCTTCACAGCTCCATTGTGGAGGTACCATCTGTAAATCATGATATAGCCATCACTGTTTTAAATCTAGATAGCTTATTCTAATAAACCCTTATGGGATCTGTCAGAAAGTAAGAGAGCGAAGGCATTTATGACAATGTTCAGAAAGAAGGGTTGGAGTTGTTAAGGCGTTGTGTTCTTGTGACTGAAAATGGAAATAACTCTTGCTGGACACCTCCATTTTAAACTGAGAGTCTCCCACTTATGCAGAAATGTGGAGGAAGTGGACCCATTTTTTTCGCAAACAGAAGTAAAATGCTTTGTTGTTTTACAGATGGAACCTTTCGGCCTGCTGTAGTTTCTTCTTGTTAGAAACAGCCCCTTTCCACAGAAAAGGCCTCCAGCCACTCAAAGTGTTTCTCATAGTTCAACAATAACTAGACTCTTATAATTCTACCAAAAAAGGGGATATTTTGAGGGCAGGAAATGTTTTGGTGGTGTCTCTTCAAATGGCATAATTATTTTTGTTCTTTGGAAAGTCCAGCAGAATCATTTTTCTTTTGCTGTTTAATATTTGAAGAGGTAAAGTTCTTATGTACAAATACCTGTGGACCAGTGGAGGAAATATGTGTGGATTTATTCAGGTCTGTACACTTGTGTTCCACTTCACAAAATGAGTTACATTAGTACTGTAACTACTCAGTCCCCTCTATGGTACCCCCAAGACCATTGAAGTCTTTATTTGCTTTGGAAAGTCTGTTTGCATGCTAAGGAGTTTTGTTCCTACATGGAGTTGAGTTAAAGAGAGTCTAATAAATTTAATGGGAGTTGCTGCCCTGAGTTGAGTTGCATGTTACCTGTAGGTCCTAAAAGGGTACATTTGATTCAGTCATGTGGAATAACCTGCAACTGCCTAGAACGGGGTCCATCAAGGTACAAGCCAGAAAGATTTCTCCAAGTGAAGACCGATCCTGAATAATTAAAGAAGATCCAATTCAGGAATAACTGATATTATCTATTGGATTTTTTGAACAAACATCTCAGTGCCTTATTATGAGTTTGGTGATTCCACTGCGGGACCGCTGTGTTCCTGCCAGGCTGACCAACAGGAACATTGTAGAATGCTGTTCCTGCCGGGCTGCTGGGTAGGAACAGTGCTAGGATATTGGTCTTGGCTCCCAAGGAAACCAAGGCCCACACTGTAGCACTACAACACCCTTGGAATGTTCACTGTGTGCAAAGCAGACATTACACATTCCGACAGTGCTGGGCAGGAGGTGCTCTGCACTGCCCATGCCACGGGCACTCATTGAAAATTGTTGGGACTAAGGGCCTGCATGGACCTTGCTGAAAAGTGTAGAGTCAGCACGCATCCCTTTTCCACCTGTCTAGGACTAATTACCTAATTTGGAGTTTGACCTAGTGGGTTAGTCTGTCACAAATGTGACAGATATCCCGTCCACTGTATTACAATCCCATTATATCCAATAGGAATTATAATACAACGGACAAGTTTGAGGCCAAAAACGATCATTTATTCCACTTTGAGTAGAAAAAAACCATTATGGGGCATATTTCTACTTTTTGATGCAAAACTGCACTAACACTGTTTTGCATCAAAAAGGTTAGCATCGGCTTGCGCCATTCCTGAGCTCCAGCTGGTCTCCATATTTATGGAATGGCGCAAGCCAGTGCAAAAGGTGGGCTATTGTTAAAAAAAATGACGTTAACCGGGTGGGGGTGGTGGTATGGGAGAAGGGGGTTTTGCATCAAAAAATGTCGTTAGGCTGATTAAAAGCAAAACAAAATGCCTCTAACCAGCCTACCATCATTTTCTGATGCAACACCATCCATACCACGACTCCACTGTCCCCTGGGCATGGCCATTGCACCCTGTACCATGCAGGGGGCCCCAAGTTGGGCCCCCGATGGCACTTTAATTAAACAAAAAAATACTTACCTATACTTACCCTACTTTCCTGGATGGGGTCCCCAATCCTTCGGTGTCCCTCTGGTGTGGGTGGGGGTGTTCCTCGGGCTTGAGGAAGGCATCTGTGGACCCATTCTATGGTGTTTAACCATGGAAGTGGGTTCATAGGTCCCCTAACGCCTGGTCTGACCCAGGCGTTAAATAATGGTGCGAAGCAAGCTTTGCACCATTATTTAGCCCTCCTCCTACCCGTGCGTCATTTTAGCACTGGGGATAAATATGGGGCTATGGGGTTAGCACAATTTTTTAGATGGGAACACCTACCTTGCACCTCATTGACTCAAGGTATATTCACGCATTTAAACAATGGTGCAAACTCCAATATTTTGACGTTAGACGGGTCTAATGTCAAAATATAAATATGCAGTTAGTTTTGCATCAAATTTGCATAAACAAATGGCACAAATTCAGTGCAAATGGAGTATAAATATGCCCTTTTATTTCTTGTATTCTTTTTGTAATCTGTGTTAAAGTACACAAAATATTTATATTGGAGAAAACATATCTTTTGCAATTTATTCATGAATCAATTTATGTTGAAAAATGCAAGCCAACTTGGGCTTCATTACACTTATATTTTAGGGTGGATGTTTTCTGAGGGCTATGGTGCTACCGTGATTATATATTTAAAGTGAAACTGAGACAAGTGAACAATCAACATTGGAAATTAGCAAAATAAAAAGATACATGAAAGAAAGTGGCATAAATAATTCAAAGACAATAGAAGGAAAAGTTTACAAATTTAACATTAGTAATAATCACAAATTAAGTGAATTCAGTGCATCTCTCCACAGGGTTACATAACCTCAGTAACAGTACTTAGGGTCAGATTTATGGAAAGCGGCCCTGCACCGAGTGCAGCGCCACTTTCCTTGTGCCCCGCCACCATGTCAGCGCCGTATTTAAAACAAATACGGCACACCATGGCGCAGGGTAGGAGGCAATAGTGTTATTTTTGTCATGACACTATTGATGTACTCTGCAGGAGTAGCGCCAAAGTGTTGGCACTACTCCTGCAGAGTACATTCGGGCCCATTCTAAAGAATGGCAGCCCCCTTTTAACACCTGCTTGTGAGCACACGTTAAAAGTGCCACAATAAATTGCACAAGGAAATCTCATAGTTTCCTTGCACCCTTTTACTGGCTCTCCTAATGGGGGAAAGCCCCCTTTGCATACATTATGCCTGGTGCAGGCATAATGTATCGCAAAAGGTTACAGAGTGGCGCAATGCATGCACTGTGCCACTCTGTAAATCCGGCATGGGGATTTTGGGCTCGTTGGGCCACATTAACGTCAAAATAAATTATGTTAATGTGGTGCAAGGTGGTGCTAGGGGCCTATAAATATGCCCCTTAGTGAATGAGAGTAGCAGGCAGGCTGAACTTCTGTGGATTATCAGATAAAAATATTTTCAGAAAAACAAAGCAAAAGTTATTCACGCAATAGTATGTAATAAACACAGGCCCATATTTATACTCTTTTTGCGCCGAATTTGCATCATTTTTTTAATGCAAATTTGGCACAAACTTAACTCCACATTTATATTTTGACTTTAGACAAGTCTAACGTCAAAATACAGGAGTTTGCACCATTTTTTGGATGAGTGAACCTACCTTGCACAATGAGATGCAAGGTAGGTGTTCCCATCCAAAAAATGGTTCTATCCCCATAGCCCCATATTCATCCCCCAGTGTTAAAATGACTCACGGTGGTACAGAGACTCCCAGGAGGCACTGTTTCAGCAACTCTAAACACCAGACCAGTGCTTTCTTATCTAAATACCCCTGTGTCCTAACTCTCAATTGAAGTGTACTCACCTGAGGAAATACCATGTGTATAGTGTGTGTGTAGTAGAGAGAGTGACCTGACGGTATCACCCAGGAGGCACTGTTCAGCAACTCCAAACAACAGACTAGTGTTCTCTTGTCCAAATACCCCTGTTCCTTAACTCTCATTTGAAGTGTACTTGTCAACACCAGGGCAGTGCGCGCTCTATTGGCGACTAGAATGCAAAAACCCAGCACTCTCAAAACAACGTAATTTATGCATTGTGCTGATATGTTGTTGTTTAACCGTTTGCATTGTGTGGTTCTAAAAATTCTGGACCCATGTAATTTACTTTGCCACAGCAGTACGATTTTAGTATCAAAAGACCGATAATGACTAGTACACTAAGCATGATCATTTTACCTCAATTCCAGCAGCGTTTTCACCTCGAAATCGCCATTTTCGTCCTGCACTCGTGGCTCCCATTTTATACACGGCAGCCATTTTTAAAAGTTGCCCTCACATAGGCTTATAATACAGTCAGATTTGATTCCAAGGACACGTACACCTTGATTGACTTTTCTCTGACCTGGGCAAGCTGGAACCATTGCCTCAGGCCAAACCTGTTTGGTCAGTCCCTCTCCCAGTGGCCGAATCAGATAGCATCAAGGCACACCATGCCATAAAACCCTTATTATCGCTCACACACCCTGCCTAATCTTGCTCACACCTGCACCTGCTCTTTTCTTCTTCTTACTTTACGAGGGGGATGTGCCCGTTTTTATTGGGGGTCCACACTTATCTGATGTAAAATACTAGGCCTTGCCGGGTAATTTATTATGGGTTGGATGACATGAAATATGAGGTTTCATCATGACACTGTTTTTTCCTTTGTAGTGAAAACATGTGAATGACCAACCAAAATGTCAAGAATGTTTGCCTGAAGCTTAAAAAACTGTATATAAGGAAACATGACTTTGCATTGATACACAGTCTCCTGAGAACATACAAACCGTGCTGTTGTACTTCTAGGATGCTTGTCACTTGGTTGCAGCCAATAAATTCGATCTTTGACTTTACCTAGAAGACTCTGAGTTTCTGTGGTCTGAATCAGGAAAGTACCCGAGGTCTTTGGGTGTACCCTGGCACCGCTGGGTTACCGGATCAGTACCGGTTCTGAAAAACCCAGTACCTCAGTTGGCGCCCAACGTGGGGCGATACCAGCGGTACCGGTCCAAGCCTGAGGTCCGTGGGGAGCTTCGTGTGAAAATTCTGGAGGAAGGCCGCCACTTCATCGACCCCTGCATGTCGACGTGGTCCGAAAGTCTTTGCTGCGAGGTTCCCCGCTTCCCGACGGCTACGAAGGACTGCTGCCCTGGCTATCGCCCTGATTTGGACCCTTGATGTTTGGTAGAGCGAAACGATAAGACGAGTCTTCTGGTGACGTCATCGATATTTTCAGTTAAGTATAAGTGGAGCGTCTCCCAGTCCTTAGTTGGACACTTGGTTTGGTCCTTAGTTGGACATTTGGTTTGGTATCCCTTCGGGATCACTTTGATTTGGAACTTGCAAGTACTAAAGCCGAAGGACTCGTGTATTCACAAGACTATCGTAAACGATAATCCTTTGAAGTTTGAAGCTAGACTAGTGAGCGAAGATGCCTGGTCTTAGCAGACTTGGAAATTTGTTTTGTCTTGGTTGTAAAAGGGCCTCCCGGTTGGAGGACTCATGTCCGGTTCCTCCGATTGGAACTCCAACCTATGAACTATATGTGAAGCACGGAGTAGGCCCCATCACGTTTAATAAAGTATGGGTCCGCTATTCTTGGAAATAATTGAGAAAAGTTTTCTTTTTTCTTGTAAATATGACTTACAACTAGGATCTGCAAACGGTTCTGTAAGTAAATTGCGACGGCGCTATTTATGAAAAATGGCTAAAGCGCGCTGTATTGTGTGTCCTGAGTGTTTTCTGTTTATATCTGAAATGAGCTCAATGTGTGTTTGTGGGTCTTCTTGATGTTTTCAGTTTGTTAAGTAAAATGTTGGTTAATTAATATTAAGTAGAAACTTAGAAAAAATCCAGAAATGAACCATGTGATGTGCTAACATAGCTATATGGTGCTCTTTAATTTATAGAATGAGCAATTGTGCACATATACAAAACTGCCGTTAAATGCTTAATAAATTAGAAAACACATTCAATAGATATAAATAGGGCCCCAAAAAAAAAACGAAATTATCTATTTTTGCAAAAATATATATACATTTACAGCATTTTTCTTAGATGCATTGTATTAGATGTTCACAGGCAAACTTTTCAGCTGCAGTATATTTGATAGGAATGTTCAATTCAGCCAGCACTTTCCCAGTTAATTATGGGTGGAATTTTGCATAACCTTCCTTTTAAATGAAAGTGGCGCAAAAATGTGACGCATTTCAAGTTAGGCTTATGCGCTTAGGCTTGTGAGTTAATGTATCCCAAATAATAGGCAAGGGATGCAGCTTGCTTTTATATGTGGAATTATCACAAAAAAAAGAATATTTTTTTTTTTTTTTTTTTTTTTTAAAGAAAATTATTAATTATGGAAAAATTATTTAAAAAATAAGTGCCTTTCAAAATCGTTTTTTAATATTTATAAAGCTTAATACCTATACTATGACCTCCTAGCATTACAATTTAATTTAAGTTATGTTGCACCGCTAAAATGACATTTGTATGTGCAATTTTCCCTTGGCGCAGGAGCAAACAAGCTCATTTCTATAAAGTATAAGTTAATATTTTCAATGGCTGACTCATGGATTGTGTAATAGACATTCTGGTAATGCATATTATGCAAGAAAATTGTAGGATATTGATTTTTTAATGCCTAAAATATCAAAGTCGATTTTGGGCAAAAGCACTGTTTAAACTGCATTTTCTTTCATTCAGAGTACTTTTTAAAGTGTCTCAGGCTTCAGTAAATGCATACATTTAGGTTTGATATATATTTGCAGGTTGTGCCTTCTTATGATTCAATGAGTCAATGTGCCAGTACAAAGGCTTGTTTTAATATCAAGTTTGAAGGTTCTAACTTCAGCTGGGCCTACTGAGACGTTCATTCATTCGAGGTTGATGAAATATGTACCATTGCATGGGATTGCAACAAGCATTTATTCTAACAACTGGTATGTGTGTTATTAAGGTTTGTGAATTATTCACAGTAAATGTAGTTTAATAATCTGGAAATAGAGATAATTTTTGTAGCGCCTAAAAAGGATTTTTTTTTTTTTTTTTTAAATAGGGTGAATTATTGCAGGTTAGAAGGAAAATAGGAAAGCCTACTGTCTTTGACAGATTCAGAGTGGCAGAAGCTAGGAGAGCTACAGAGGCTGGCTGAAGTCACGCTGCTGAGATGCTATCTTTAGTTTTCTCATAAACAATGGAGGAGGCTGTCATGTTGACACTTGTGACCTTTTAAATTAGGGCCTTGTCCCTGTGAAATGCAGAATGACCCTACAGGCCTCTAAAAGTGGGATTTCTGGTTTCTCCAGAAGAACATCAATACAATTAAAGAACTTAATTCCAAAGGGAAAATATAAAAAAAAGGGGTTTCTTCAAAAGTCCCAACATCATGTTAAATGCTCTGCAGAACTGATACATTTGTGTCTCCGCTCTAAAAAAATAAAATGATGCCTGCTAGTTGCTTTTATTTGACAGAAAACGAAGTGTTGCATTAAGTCTTAGACAGAAAATAAGATGCAGCCCTTTTCTAAAATTTTGAAGGCTACATGCCTTAATGAGAACAATTTGCCAATTAAGACTTAATTTTCACAGTGGAAATTGTAGGTGCCGAATTAATATGGAGTGTCAGTGTAAACATTTTTACTTTTAGAAAGGTAAAACTAAGGTGGCTTGATGTTGCGAAGTAACTGACAAGAGGGTAACAGTTAAGTAATGGAAATTTATTTTCATGTATTTGGTCCTATCATGAATTGTTCTTGCTGGTCCTGTATGTTAGAAGAGAAACAGTAAAGTTATATTTGACAGCAGATTTCCATTGCCTGGTGATCTACTGTCAAAAGGAGGGTAAGGATTTTAAACCTGACAAATTAAACAGGCCCAAATATTGGGTTTTGGGCTGCAGGTTTACAGTGCATAAAGTACATGACATGGTGTTGTGTGTCACCGCTTATTCACACATGCTATTGTTTTGTCTATGCTTTTTGTGTTTGATACACAGCAAGTATATCTGATAGCTTGACGTTTTGTGCGTTTTTATTATTTTTTATTTGTTTTTTTTGCATGTTTGTTGCTGCTTTTGATACTATTACAAGCTCCCCTGTGTTGTGAGGGGATGGTCATGACGATGCCCATCGCTACGCAACAGTTGGTTGAACTTGTTCTGGTTACTAAATTCCACAGATAATGATATTTCATGCTGTGAACATAAAAGACAACACTTCACCAGTGCATGTCTATTTGGCTATAATGGTATTGAAGGAAAATAAAAAGAGATATACAGGATCAAAGTGTGTCACCTGCAGTTAGTCACGTTACTGCCCCTTCCCTTAAAGGAACAGGCAGCCCTACATTTATGTAGCCTTGATTGGACCTAAGGATGAAATTATAGATCTGTGACTCAAGGTGGCCTAATTTCTATATTACATTAGTTAATGATGTTCTGTTTCCTAAGTAGCATATGGCTTTCGTTCCTTAAAAGAAAACCAGGTTTTCATTTTTTCCTGAAGAAGGAACTGAAACATTAGCTAGGAGTACCGTATATGGTGTAGTCACCAACAGTAGAGTTAAAATTTGTGTAACTTTGGCCTTTGTGTATCACCCGTACTCTCGGTGTTGTGTCACATGCCTGACTATCACCCAAATAATTTTTTTGTTCTTCCTATAGATTTTTTCTTTTGTTACTTCCCCTGACCAATGTCGCATCATGCTTAGTTATTGAGATTTTAGCTATGTCCTAGTCCCATTTCTCTTTTTCAAATTCCTTTCACCAGTCAGACCTTTTATTATTATTGATGTATTGTTCAGGTTCACATTTCCAGACTGCAGTGATGTACCAGGGACCCCCATGATATGTATAATTCCCTTTGGTATGACCAGACTGGTTTTCAAGAATTTGCCTTAGGCCTGCTTCAATGTTTTCCAGCCTGACTGTCAGGGTACCGATAGACTGGTTAACTGACTCAATATTATAGTAAGACAAGTTTTCCATCTCAATAGGAGATATCTTATGTTTACCTTTTTGAACATGACGAATTTTCAATGTCTATTTTAATTTGGTTTTCGGTTCCCTTCTGTTCCTGCTACTTTAATTTTTGGTGGGATCAGATGTGTCCTAATCATGCAAATATCAGGACCCTCTAGTTCTTGTCTTTTTGTTTGCACATTTGACTATTAGCCTGTGTATTGCATAGTGCACCTGATGCACAGTTTTTAAAGGAAGGTTTCTACATGTCCCTGATAATCGGTATCATGTGATTTCTCTATTGAGATGTTCTAAGATAAGGAGGAACACCTAGACTTAATCATTGAGGAAAATATGTGTTTATCCCATTAGACAATGCCACTGTGTGAGGAAATCCATTCAGATAGAATTCTCATGTAGCTATAGATGGCAGAGAATAATGTAGAGAACCCAATTAAAGATGCTAGAGACCCTGTTTTGCCCTTCTGCCTTTGTCTTTGTATTTTATGCCCATGGTGTATGGCTACTCCTTTGAAGATTGCAGACCACCTGCTTGCAGTCCCCTTGTTAAAAACCATGAACTGTTTTTGTACTAAATTGAAGGGAACTAACAACTGTGGCACATTTCCTACGTCACTAGATTCTGCGGGTATCAAGTCATAATAACCTGCAGGACATTGATTTAAGCCTAATTCCCATCAGTGACAGCTACAGATGAAAGACGGACGTCTTGGCCCTACAGTCTCAGCACCCAGAAAGTAGCAAAGCTGGACAGCGATCGCCAGCGCATGGTATCGTACTTGCTCCATCAGACGGCGTTGGACATCACAAAATCAAAGTTTCAGTGTAAAAGAGCTAAAGAGAAGGATTCCTGTTGTTGATGGCAGAGCTGTTTTGAGGTTTCATTTCTCTACCTGTCATGTGCTGGTAACCTCTGACAGTGTGCAATCCCTTGAGCCCCTTGGCCTGAGTTTTGGCCACACCCCCCCTTTTCTTTGCTCCAACGGAAGAAGGGCAGTGCACCGGAGATTTCAAGTTTGGAAAAAGGCACTATATTGTGGTGCCCATGAAAGAGCAGCTTGAGCGTCCTCTGACACTAAATAATGAGTGTTGGAGTCTGAAAGTGCTGCTGAGCTTGAGCTATTTCCCAATTAATGGTGCTTGGGTCTGCACAAGATGATTTGTGCCCTTGATCAATGAAGAGCACATTGTTTGTAGTGTCTGCCACAGAGGAGAGACACTGGTGCATTGCTTTAAGACATTGAGACTTTCGAGTGAGCTGTGGGTGTTTGCCAGGAGGGCACTGCAACTAAGCAGTACTTTTCTCATGAAGAGGCCTGAATTGAGAGGCCCATGCGAAAGAAAACAACAAAAGAAAATTTGATGGACAATAGAAGCCTGCCAGAGAGGCTTTTTGAACGGACTCTGGGCATAGTTGGTTTCACAAGAGGTTTCCGTGTGATTGTATAGACTAGGTGTTAGGAGACTGATTGTTTTGCTGGCATTGTTTTAAAGTACTATTCTGTTTAGTAAAAGCAGAATAAAGTCAATTTTCTGTGGAAAGAGTACCCCCTTTTCACCTTAGAGCATTGATGAGAGTCACCACTGTTCCACCTGAACATACCAAAATTACTGAAATGCAGAGGAGCCCTAAAATGTTACTAGATAATTTTAGGATTTGCTTTTTGGTTAGGGTTGTGAAAAATTATTATTTCATTTGTAATAGTGGTCACTACTTTCTCCCGTTGTCTATATGTTCTTAATAACGTGTTTTCTAGTGTCTTTTAAACATGACGTTGTCATTTATGGGTGGGATTGTTTTTCTCTACTCAATTGACTTCTGCACCCACTTCCCAACCTATGTCTTTTCCTACTATTGTTTCTTTGCACTCTTTTCACCCTTTTCCTGAACATGAGCAGGTTAGAAGATCAGAATTTGTAATCAATTCTTTTGTACAGCTTCTGCATCAACACTAGTTAGTAGTGAACATCACTAATTGGTGGGTGTGTGATCTTATGCCACCTACTGCAGATAGAGGTATTCCTTACTTTGTCCTGCCATATGTGGCCTCTGTGTTACATCATGCATAAGGAAACCTGCACCAAGAGACGAGCTAAATACTAGGATGATGTTACAGCAACATCTCAACGACTTTAGAAACATAGACCTGGACTCAGATTAGCATGAGAATAGGTTTATTGCCTATGTAAGGGCAAAAGGAGGGTTTGTGGTTCTAAAAATTCTGGACCCATGTAATTTACTTTGCCACAGCAGTACGATTTTAGTATCAAAAGACCGATAATGACTAGTACACTAAGCATGAGCATTTTAGCTCAATTCCAGCAGCGTTTTCACCTCGAAATCGCCATTTTCGTCCTGCACTCGTGGCTCCCATTTTATACACGGCAGCCATTTTTAAAAGTTGCCCTCACATAGGCTTATAATACAGTCAGATTTGATTCCAAGGACACGTACACCTTGATTGACTTTTCTCTGACCTGGGCAAGCTGGAACCATTGCCTCAGGCCAAACCTGTTTGGTCAGTCCCTCTCCCAGTGGCCGAATCAGATAGCATCAAGGCACACCATGCCATAAAACCCTTATTATCGCTCACACACCCTGCCTAATCTTGCTCACACCTGCACCTGCTCTTTTCTTCTTCTTACTTTACGAGGGGGAGGTGCCCGTTTTTATTGGGGGTCCACACTTATCTGATGTAAAATACTAGGCCTTGCCGGGTAATTTATTATGGGTTGGATGACATGAAATATGAGGTTTCATCATGACACTGTTTTTTGCTTTGTAGTGAAAACATGTGAATGACCAACCAAAATGTCAAGAATGTTTGCCTGAAGCTTAAAAAACTGTATATAAGGAAACCTGACTTTGCATTGATACACAGTCTCCTGAGAACATACAAACCGTGCTGTTGTACTTCTAGGACGCTTGTCACTTGGTTGCAGCCAATAAATTCGATCTTTGACTTCACCTAGAAGACTCTGAGTTTCTGTGGTCTGAATCAGGAAAGTTCCCAAGGTCTTTGGGTGTACCCTGGCACCGCTGGGTTACCGGATCAGTACCGGTTCTGAAAAACCCAGTACCTCAATTGCAGAGTTCAATCCTGAAGACTTATTTTTAATGTGCTTACAAATGCTGTTCATTTGCAATGTATTGCTGCAGGCTTTCAGAGTGTGTTAGGGTGTGGTCCCTTTCCAGGGCCTTCTAGAGACTTTCCCTTCAACATGCCTGGGTGTGGTTGTGGGATGGGCCAAGACTCTATAAAATGGAGCCAGCCCAGCTCCAAGTGCTCACTATTCAGAGTTCCCGGTGCAGAGCAGCAGCTACTTCCTGAGCTCCTGTCCTGGTGGCCTATTTGATCTTCCAGACATCTGACTTTCATTCTTCATTTGGAGATCCTTGTTCTGGGCGGTAAGACGGTGGTTGGGCTGGCCTCCCGAGAACTCTCATGTTCTTGGGCCTAATTATTTTAGGATTTGACAGAGTACTTTGCGCGTGTGAAATATGCGCTTGAGTGTTTGTGACATTTGCAGGGTGACTTGCGAATAGTCAAGACACGCGATTCGTTTCATGATAATTTAATCTTGTTATTCATTGCATGCTACCATTTCTTGACATTTGCATGGTGGCTTAAGAATCGGCAAGACGCGCTGTAAGGAAATGGCTCCCTGTTGCAGTTACCCCCAACTTTTTGCCTGATACTGATGCTGACTTGACCGAGAAGTGTGCTGGGACCCTGCTAACCAGGCCCCAGCACCAGTGTTCTTTCACCTAAAATGTACCATTGTTTCCACAATTGGCACACCCCTGGCACACAGATAAGTCCCTTGTAAAAGGTACCAGTGGTACTAAGGGCCCTGTGACCAGGGAAGGTCCCTAAGGGCTGTAGCATATGTTGTGCCACCCTCAGGGACCCCTCACCTAACACATGCACACTGCCATTGCAGATTGTTTGTGTTGGTGGGGAGAAAAAGGCTAAGTCGACATGGCATCCCCCTCAGGATGCCATACACACAAAATGCTGCCTGTGGCATAGGTAAGTCACCCCTCTAGCAGGCCTTACAGCCCTAAGGCAGGGTGCACTATACCACAGGTGAGGGCATAGCTGCATGAGCAATATGCCCCTACAGTGTCTAGGTATATTTGTAGACATTGTAAGTACAGTTGTGGCCATATTAAGTATATGGTCTGGGAGTTTGTCACAAACGAACTCCACAGCTCCATAATGGCTACACTGAATACTGGGAAGTTTGGTATCAAACTTCCCAGAATAATAAACCCACACTGATGCCAGTATTGGATTTATTATAAAATGCACACAGAGGGCATCTTAGAGATGCCCCCTGTATTTTACCCAATTGTTCAGTGCAGGACTGACTGGTCTGTGCCAGCCTGCTGCTGAGAGACGAGTTTCTGACCCCATGTGGTGAGTGCCTTTGTGCTCTCTGAGGACAGAAACAAAAGCCTGCTCTGGATGGAGATGCTTCACACCTCCCCCCTGCAGGAACTGTAACACCTAGCTGTGAGCCTCAAAGGCTCAGGCTTTGTGTTACAATGCCCCAGGGCACTCCAGCTAGTGGAGATGTCCGCCTCCTGGACACAGCCCCCACTTTTGGTGGCAAGTCCAGGGGAGATAATGAGAAAAACAAGAAGGAGTCACCCACCAGTCAGGACAGCCCCTCAGGTGTCCTGAGCTGAGGTGACCCCTGCCTTTAGACATCCTCCATCTTGATTTTGGAGGATTCCCCCAATAGGATTAGGGATGTGCCCCCCTCCCCTCAGGGAGGAGGCACAAAGAGGGTGTAGCCACCCTCAAGGACAGTAGCCATTGGCTACTTCCCTCCCAGACCTAAACACCCCCCTAAATTCAGTATTTAGGGGCACCCCAGAACCTAAGAAACTAGATTCCTGCAACCTAAGACGAAGAAGGACTGCTGACCTGAAGCCCTGCAGAGAAGACGGAGACACCAACTGCTTTGGCCCCAGCCCTACCGGCCTGTCTCCCCACTTCAAGAGACACTTCAACAGCGACGCGTCCCCCAGAGTCCAGCGACCTCTGAAGCCTCAGAGGACTACCCTGCATCTAAAAGGACCAAGAACTCCCGAGGACAGCGGCTCTGCTCCAAAGAAGAAACAACTTTGCAACAAAGAAACAACTTTTAAAGGACTGCACGTTTCCCGCCGGAAGCGTGAGACTTTCCACTCTGCACCGACGCCCCCGGCTCGACCTGCGGAGAAACAACACTACAGGGAGGACTCCCCGGTGACTGCGACCCTGTGAGTAGCCAGAGTTGACCCCCCTGAGCTCCCCCAGCGACGCCTGCAGAGGGAATCCAGAGGCTCCCCCTGACCGCGACTGCCTGCTTCTAAGGACCCGAAGCCTGGTAAAGACACTGCACCGGCAGCCCCCAGGACCTGAAGGATCCGACCTCCAGTGCAGAAGCGACCCCCAGGTGGCCCTCTCCCTTGCCCAAGTGGTGGCTACCCCGAGGAGTCCCCCCTTGCCTGCCTACTTCGCTGAAGAGACCCCTGGGTCTCCCATTGAACTCCATTGCAAACCCGATGCCTGTTTGCACTCTGCACCCGGCCGCCCCCCTGAGGGTGTACTTTTTGTGCTGACTTTTGTCCCCCCCAGTGCCCTACAAACCCCCCCTGGTCGTCCCTCCGAAGTCGCGGGTACCTACCTGCTGGCAGACTGGAACCAGGGCACCCCCTTCTCCATTGAAGCCTATGTGTTTTGGGCACCACTTTGACCTCTGCACCTGACCGGCCCTGAGCTGCTGGTGTGGTAACTTAGGGGTTTGCCCTGAACCCCCAACGGTGGGCTACCTTGGACCCAACTTTGAACCCCGGAGGTGGTTTACTTACCTGCAAAACTAACAAATACTTACCTCCCGCAGGAACTGTTGAAATTTGCACTGTGTCTAGTTTTAAAATAGCTTATTGCCATTTTTGCCAAAACTATACATGCTGTTTTGCTGATTCAAAGTTCCTATGATACCTGAGTGAAGTACCTTTCATTTAAAGTATTGATTGTAAATCTTGAACCTGTGGTTCTTAAAATAAACTAAGAAAAGATATTTTTCTATTAAAAAACTACCCTCTGATAAACCTACTGCTCGACCACACTACCACAAAATAGAGCATTAGAATTATCTCTTTTTGCCACTTTCTTACCTCTAAGGGGAACCCTTGGACTCTGTGCATGCTATTTCTTACTTTGAAATAGTACATACAGAGCCAACTTCCTACACACGCGATTCGTTTTATGGTGTTTTAACTTTGTTGTTCATTGTGCGCTACCATTTCTTGACATTGACATGGTGGCTTAAGTATCAGCAAAAGATGCGCGATTCGTTTCATTGTACTTTGATCTTGTTATTCATTGTGAGCTGTTATTTCTTGGCATTTACATTGTGGTTTACGAATCAGCAAGACACGCGATTCGTTTAATGATGATTTGACTTTGATATTCATTGCGTACTACCATTTCTTGGCATTTTACATGGTGACACTCGAATCGGAAATACGCACGATTCTCTCCTCGAGTTTAACCCCTACTGTGCCCTGGACGAGGTGATCTCGTCCAGGGCACCAGTTCCCGGTGCTCCCCACCCACCCCCCCAAGGCAGGGATGGAAGGGGAAGCCCTTCCCCATCCACCCCCGTCCCCCCCACCCCGCCTGTGACATCAACGCATGATTGCACGCTGATTTGTCACAGGGCCTCCTCCCATCTTCCAGTGCGATCGAAAGAGAAATGCTTTGCATTTATCTTTTGATCACGTGGGGGACGCCCAGAGAGGCTTCAAAGGGAAGGAAATGTATTTCCTTCCCTTTGACGTCTCTCTGAGCGTTTCAAAAGCCGTATTGCTTGCAATCCGGCTTTTGAAACGCCCACTAGACACCAGGGATTTTCTTTTTGTGTGAAACTGGCATGAGGGGAGCGACCCCTTGGGCAAGGGTCGCTCCCAATGGGGGGCATTTTTTTGGAAGGCCTTTTCTGCCCCCGGGGGGGGCAGAAACCTCTAGGCACCAGGGATCATTTTTCTTTTTGTTTTGTTTTTTTTGGAGGTGGGGAGCAACCTCTTAGGCAAGGGTGGCTCCCCTAGGGGGGAAATTATATTTAGGCCATTTCTGCCCCCGTTGGGGGCAGATTGGCCTATTTTTATGCGGCCAATCTGCACCCAAGGGGTACAGAAAGCACTAGACACCAGGGAGTTTTTGTTTTTTTTACGTGAATTTCACGCAAGCGGAGCGACCCCTTCGGCAAGGGTCGCTCCCCTGGGGGAAAATTTATTTTAGGCCATTTCTGCCCCCCCTGGGGGGCAGATCAGCCCATTTTGATTAGGCCGATCTGCCCTCAAGGGGGGCAGAAACCACTAGGCACCGGGGAATTTTTTTTTGCGCCAATGTCACGCAGGGGGAGCGACCCAGTAGGCAAGGGTCGCTCAAGGAAATTTGTGGCTCCTCTCAGATTCCAGAACTTTCTGTCACCGAAATGAGAGGAAAAAGTGTTTTGTGGCCAAATGTTGATGTTTGCAAAGGATTCTGGGTATCAGAACCTGGTCAGAGCCCCACAAGTCACCCCATCTTGGATTCCCCTAGGTCTCTAGTTTTCAAAAATGCACAGTTTTGGTAGGTTTCCCTAGGTGCCGGCTGAGCTAGAGGCCAAAATCTACAGGTAGGCACTTTGCAAAAAACATCTCTGTTTTCTGTCAAAAATTGTGATGTGTCCATGTTGTGTTTAGGGGGATTTCCTGTCGCGGGCGCTAGGCCTACCCACACAAGTGAGGTATCAGTTTTATCGGGAGACTTGGGGGAAAATAGAATAGCAAAACAAGTGTTATTGCCCCTTGCCTTTCCCTAAAATGTTTTCCTTCCAAATATAAGAGAGTGTGTAAAAAAGACGTCTATTTGAGAAATGCCCTGTTATTCACATGCTAGTATGGTTACCCCGGAATTCAGAGATGTGCAAATAACCACTGCTCCTCAACACCTTATCTTGTGCCCATTTTGGAAATACAAAGGCTTTCTTGATAGCTATTTTTCACTCTTTATATTTCAGCAAATGAATTGCTGTATACCCGGTATTGAATGAAAACGCACTGCAGGGTGCAGCTCATTTATTGGCTCTGGGTACCTAGGGTTCTTGATAAACCTACAAGCCCTATATATCCCCACAACCAGAAGAGTCCAGCAGAAGTAACGGTATATTGCTTTAAAAAATCTGACATTGCAGGAAAAAGTTACAGAGTAAAACGTAGAGAAAAATTGCTGTTTTTTTTTCACCTCAATTTCAATATTTTCCTTTTTCATTTGTTATTTTCTGTAGGAAACCCTTGTAGGATCTACACAAATGACCCCTTGCTGAATTCAGAATTTTGTCTACTTTCCAGAAATGTTTAGGCTTCTGGGATCCAGCATTGTTTTCATGCCCATTTCTGTCACTGACTGGAAGGAGGCTGAAAGCACAAAAAATCATAAAAATGGGGTATGTCCCAGTAAAATGCCAAATTTGTGTTGAAAAATTGGGTTTTCTGATTTAAGTCTGTGTGTTCCTGAAAACTGGGAAGCTGGTGATTTTAGCACCACAAACCCTTTGTTGATGCCATTTTCAGGGGAAAAAACCACAAGTCTTCTTCTGCAGCCACTTTTTACCATTTAAAAAAAAAAAAAAAAACCTTTTCACTGTATTTTGGCTAATTTCTTGGCCTCCTTCAGGGGAACCCACAAAGTCTGGGTACCTCTAGAATCCCTAGGTTGTTGGAAACAAAGGACGCAAATTTGGCTTGGCTAGCTTATGTGGACAAAATGTTATGAGGCCTAAGCGCAAACTGCCCCAAATAGCCAAAAAAAGGCCTGGCACAGGAGGTGGAAAAGGCCTGGCAGCGAAGGGGTTAATTCATGTTGTTTATTGTATGGCACTATTCTAAGATATTTATCATGTAATATTTGAGTTGACAAGTTATGTGATTTGTTTTCCTGAATCCATATTGTGTTATTCATGGTGCACAATCCTTTTATGGTGTTTACTATATAAAAATATATCTATATATATATATATATATATATATATATATATATATATATATATATATAATAAATCTACAATATGCGCAATTTGTGTTGAAACATTTTAAGAGTACACAGAAGATCAGAGTTTCTAGATGCAATATTGAATGGTTCTAGTATGCATTCTCAAAAAAGGATTTATATGACTGGTTTAAAATTTAGTCAGAATGTTTTTCTGATTCTCATGTAAAGGAAAGTACTGGAATAAGAAAGTTTTCATTTAATCCATCTTGATTCGGGGTTTGGGGGGGTGTTGGGTGTTGTGTGCGTGCATGGGGGGTGCAGGTGTGTCTATGTAGAGGGGGTGTGTGAGTGCGTGTTTGCTTGCGGGGTTTTGTGTGTATGGGAATGAGTGTGTGTATGTCTGTGGCTATGTCAGTATGGATGTGTGCGTGAATGTGTGAATGTGGGTGTGCGTGTCTGCCTGTGTGTGTGTATGTAGGCATGTATGTTGGCATGTGTGCGTGTGAGTGTGTAGGTGGTGCCTGCGTGTGTGTCGTGTGTGTCGTGTGTGTGTGAGTTTCTGTGATGTTGGGGGTCGGGGTGGGGAGGGGGGCCCTGCCACCTTTGGGGGGTGGCAGGGGTGGTGGGGGTGTAGGGGAGGGAGTCGGGGTGGGGGTGGGGGTGGGGGAGACCCCTATCAGTGCCAGGGAAGGAATTCCCTGGCACTGATAGTGCTTACCGCCATGGATTTCATGGCGGTTCAAACCGCAGGAAATCCGCGGCGGTAAGCCGGGTCAAAATACCGCCGGCGGTATAGTGATGGCCGCCGGGCTGGAGACCCAGGTCTCCAGCCTGGCGGTCGTCTCCGCCCTGACGGCCGGAATGGAGAACCAGCGGATGACCATGGCTGTAACCGCCATGGTCATAATCCCACAAGGTAAGACCGCCAGCCTGTTGGCGGTCTTACCGCCGGTTCTCCGCCTTCCGCCAGGGTCGTAATGACCCCCATAATTTTCATATTGTGTGTTCTAACCTTTTTCTTACTACAGGTCTCCTTCCCCGCTGTTTCCCTTCCTAATCCCCTCTTCCCCTCTTGAACTCTCTTAGCCTCTGTGATTTATCTATCAGAGTCTTGGAGCTGTTCAGTGGTGGACGTGTTGGGAACGTGCGCAGACCCCGAGGATCTGGTGACTCTGACAGAATAGTGAGCCCACAAATTATTATCCTCCTGGTTTTTGTATGTTCTCAGCATGGCCACGCTGGACGAGTTAATCAAGGCTATCACCCAGCTCCAGGCAGAGGTGGTATCATCCAAATAATTGACAACTAGCTTAGCTGAGAGACTGAGTCAGTTGCAAGATAAGGTAGAGAAGAAGGAACAAAGTCCCACAGGTGTGTCCTGGCCAGGTACTTCTTCTCAGGCTTCTGGAAGTAATCCGACAAACATTTCCCTAAATGTTCCTTCCGCAATTCCTTTAGCTCCCCCAGAACGTTTCTCAGGTGACCCTTTGAAAGCGCAATCTTTCCTGGTTCAAGTGGGACTACACTTCACCTGCAGACCACATACTTTTCCCGATGCCCAGTCCAAAGTAGCTTTCTTGTTATCATATTTGGCTGGGGATGCAGCTACTTGGGCAATTCCTCTTGTGCGTAAAAATAGTCCCTTGTTGTACAACTGGAGAAATTTTGTTCGTGAGTTTGAGAGAGTTTTCGATCGTAACACAGTCAGCAGATCGTGAACTATTAGATTTACGCCAAGGTAATCAAGACCTAGTGTCGTATTTAGCCAACTTTAACCGGCTGGTTGCCGAGACATCCTGGCCTGAAGAAAAACAAGCGGTCTTGTTTTACAAAGGACCCAAAGAGGAACTAAAAGATATCTTAGCGCAAATCGACCCACAACCCACAGACTGTCAAGAATGAATAAACCTTGTCTTGAGGCTTGATCATCGTTTAGCAGAACGTAAAGGAACATGCAACAAGATTGAAAAATATTCATGGCATGTTCATGATAACAGAGACTCAATAACTCCGAAAGAGAGAACGCCGGAACCAATGGAAATTGGAACCATCAGAAGACCTTTGACCAAAGATGAAAAGGACCTACGCAGAAAAAATGGACAATGTCTTTATTGTGGGCAGAAGGGTCACTTTGCCAAAGATTGTCCAATCAAACCAAAGAACAAGCAAGGTCCAGAAGGTTGCAGCCATGCACCGGTCGAGTTGGAAAACGAAAACACCCGAGATGCAGAGAAGGGTTGCTCTGGGATGTCACTGTGGACCCTTCACAATCTAGACATCTTAAACTGGAAATAAGAGTTCAGGTCAAGAAAAAGATCTATTTAAAAAATGCTCTAGTCGATTCTGGGGCTACTGGGAACTTTGTTGATGTCCAATTGGTTTGTGCATGGGGGATCCCATGTATTGAAAAGAAGACCCCAGAAATCATCCAGGCAGTCGATGGAAAACTCTTAACTGGAGGTCCAATGACTCTTCAGACTATCCCCTTGTCGATGATTTGTGAAGATAAGAATCAAAGAAAGAAACATAAAGAGAAAATCATTCTTGACATGATCCATGCTCCCCAATATGGGATTATTCTCGGCTTGCCATGGTTAACATATCACAATCCAGAGATCAATTGGGCAGAACGAAAAATCGTGTTCTCATCTGCGCTATGTAACGAAAAATTTCTCTAAAAGATTCAAGTACCAAAAGTTTGTAACTCTTACATAGCTACTGCCGCAGAGAAAGAAATTCAGCTGCCCAAACAGTATTCGTCTTATAAAGATGTATTTGATGAGAAAGGAGCAGATACTCTACCTCCTCATAGATGTTATGACTGTCAAATTGATCTAGCCCCAGGTGCGATACTTCCCAACTGTCGTGTATATGCCCTGTCAGAACATGAAAATCAACATTTACGAAAATACCTAGATCAATTTTTGGAGAATGGCTTCATCGCCCCTCTAAGTCTCCTGCAGCTTTGCCTTTTTTTTTTGTTCCAAAAGCTAATGGAGTACTTCGAACTTGCATCGACTATAGGGGTTTGAACAAAGTCACCATCAAGAATAAATATCCTTTACCCCTAATTCCGGTATTATTGGAACAAGTAAAAAGAGCAAAAATCTACACGAAGCTTGACATTCGAGGTGCTTATCATTTGGTCAGAATGAGAGAGGGTGACGAATGGAAAACAGTGTTCAAGACAAGATATGGTCTTTTTGAATACACCGTCATGCCTTTTCGTCTGTGTAATGCTCCAGCAGCATTTCAATTTTTCTTGAATTACGTTCTTAGAGAATATCTCGACATATTTGCCATAGTCTACATCGATGACATTTTGATCTACTCTGACAATGAAAACTAACATGTCCAACATGTCAAGAAAATTCTTGCAGCCCTTCGAAAGCACCATTTATATTGCAAACTAACCAAGTGTGAGTTTCATGTTACCACAGTTGAGTTTTATGGGGTTATTCTTACCCCTCAAGGTATGGTGATGGCAGAAAAGAAAGTAAAAGCAGTATCTGATTGGCCCATCCCAAAGACTGTTCGTGATGTACAATGTTTCCTGGGGTTTGCACATTTTTACTGGAGAGTCATAAATCATTTCTCCCAGACAGTGGCTCCAATCACTAAGCTACTAAGAAAGAAAGAAAAGTTTGTATGGTCCCCAGAAGCTGATCAAGCCTTCTCGACTTTGAAGAAAGCTTTCTCCACTGCCCCAGTCTTGACTCATCCTGATGCGAATCGACCTTTCATAGTGGAAGCTGATGCTTCAGATGTAGCAATAGGAGCCGTCTTAACACAACGAAATAAAGACACTGGTCAACTTCATCCTGTAGCTTATGTCTCGGAAGTTGAACGAAGCCGAACAGAACTATGTCATTGCTGAAAAAGAGCTTCTGGCGATTCGTGACGCCTTTAAAGAATGGAGACATCATTTGTTGGGTGCCAAATACACTGTCACAGTATATACTGATCATCGTAATCTTCAATTCATGAGTTCCGCCAGACTTTTGACCCCTCGGCAATTACGCTGGATGCTGTTTTTTGCCGAATTTGATTTTGTAGTAACCTTCCGGCCTGGTAAAGATAATCGCAAAGCTGACGCCTTGTCCCGTCAAGAGTCTACCACGTTGCCTGCATTTCAAGCCTCCAGAGCTATCATTGCTCCTGACAAGGTTCGATGTATCATAAAAACTGAAGATTTCTTTGAAGAAATTTGCAACTCTTTCACTGTTGACAAATGGCAAACATGGGCCCAAGCAGATCCCAAAAGGTCATTCAAGCAAGGACTACCCTTTCATGACGCTTGTTTGTTCGTACCCACTACCAAACTTCGCAAGATAGTGTTTCATTGGTTGCATGTTATACCGACGGCAGGTCACCCAGGTACTCCTAAAACTCTTGAACTGATCCAACGCTATTTTTGGTGGCCTTCCCTAACAAAAGATGTAAAAGCAATGGTAAACAACTGCAAAGTTTGTGCTCGCATTAAAACAAGTCATTCAAAACCAAAAGAGTTGTTACATCCACTTCCAACCCCAAGTCGTCCATGGGAGCACATTTCTTTAGACTTTATAACCGGTCTGCCAGTGGTTTAACAGCATTCAGTAATTCTTGTGGTAGTAGATAGTCTCACGAAATAGAAACATTTAATTGCCTGTAAAAAAGTGCCCACTTCTAGTGAACTGGCAACTATTTTACTGAACAGAGTGGTTCGTTATCATGGACTGCCAAAAGTTATCATCTCTCCCATCGGGGGTCGCAATTTGCCTCAAATTTCTGGAAGACATGGTGTAAAACACTCCAGGTGACATCTACGCTATCTACTAGTCACCATCCTCAAACAGATGGTCAAACGGAGAGACTAAATCAGACTTTGAAACAATACCTACGTGCCTACGCTGAAAAGGCACTTCATTCTTGGACATCTATGCTCTGGTTAGCTGAGTTAGCTTACAATAACTCATTCCACACTTCTATTGGCATTACACCCTTTTTTGGTTTATTTGGCTATCATCCTGAAACCCTGCCCATCACAATTCCTCAAGAAAGTTGTCTTACTCCAGCTGTCTCAGAAACCATTCAGCATTTGCATCAAACCAAGAAACTGATTCAACAGCATTTAGAAAAAGCCAAACAAAAATACAAAAGGCATTATGACAAGAAACATTGTGAGAGACCGCAATATCAACCAGGTGACAAAGTGTGGCTTTCCACAAAACATATAGACTTCAAGAAGAAGCACATGTTTAATCCCAAATTTATAGGTCCTTACACAGTCCTTCAGCAAATCAACCCGGTAACGTATAAAGTAAAAATTGCCCAGATCCTTACGGATTCATCCAGTGTTCCACACTTCCCTATTGAAAAGGGCAGTCCAAAAGGTCCACCCTCATCCAGCTCCTGTTCTAGTACAGGGAGAAGAAGAATATGAAGTTAAGAAAGTGTTGGATTCTAAACTACGAGGGCATAATCTATGGTACTTAATCTCATGGAAAGGTTATGGTCCTGAAAGTAACTCATGGGTTTCCGCATCTGATGTTCATGCTCCAGTACTTGTGAGACGCTTTCATCATCTTAATCCAGGCAAACCAGGCCCTAGAGCGCGTCTGGGAGAGGGGAGTACTGTCAACACCAGGGCAGTGCGTGCTCTATTGGCGACTAAAATGCAAAAACCCAGCACTCTCAAAACAACGTAATTTATGCATTGTGCTGATATGTTGTTGTTTAACCTTTTGCATTGCAGAGTTCAATCCTGAAGACTTATTTTTAATGTGCTTACAAATGCTGCTCATTTGCAATGTATTGCTGCAGGCTTTCAGAGTGTGTTAGGGTGTGGTCCCTTTCCAGGGCCTTCTAGAGACTCTCCCTGCAACATGCCTGGGTGTGGTTGTGGGCTGGGCCAAGACTCTATAAAAAGGAGCCAGCCCAGCTCCAAGTGCTCACTATTCAGAGTTCCCAGTGCAGAGCAGCAGCTACTTCCTGACCTCCTGTCACAGTGGCCTATTTGATCTTCCAGACATCTGACTTTCATTCTTCATTTGGAGATCCTTGTTCTGGGCGGTAAGACGGTGGTTGGGCTGGCCTCCCGACGCCGTTATCTAGAACTCTCATGTTCTTGGGCCTAATTCTTTTAGGATTTGACAGAGTACTTTGCGCATGTGAAATATGCGCTTGAGTGTTTGTGACATTTGCAGGGTGACTTGCGAATCGGCAAGATGCGCGATTCGTTTCATGATCATTTAATCTTGTTATTCATTGCACGCTACCATTTCTTGACATTTGCATGGTGGCTTAAGAATCGGCAAGACACACGATTCGTTTTATGGTGTTTTAACTTTGTTGTTCATTGCGTGCTACCATTTCTTGACATTTACATGGTGGCTTAAGAATCGGCAAAAGACGCGCAATTCGTTGAATTGTACTTGGATCTTGTTATTCATTGTGAGCTGTTATTTCTTGGCATTTACATTGTGGTTTACGAATCGGCAAGACGCGCGATTCGTTTAATGATGATTTGACTTTGATATTCATTGCGTACTACCATTTCTTGGCATTTTACATGGTGACACTCGAATCAGCAAGACGCACAATTCTCTCGTCGAGTTTAATTCATGTTGTTTATTGTATGCCACTATTCTAAGATATTTATCATGTAATATTCGAGTTGACAAGTTATGTGATTTGTTTTCCTGTATCCATATTGGGTTATTCATGGTGCACAATCCTTTTATGGTGTTTACTATATATATATATATATATATATATATATATATATATATATATATATATATATATATATATATATATATATATATATATAAATCTACAATATGCGCAATTTGTGTTGAAACATTTTAAGAGTACACAGAAAATCAGAGTTTCTAAATGCAATATTGTATGGTCCTAGTATGCATTCTCAAAAAAGGATTTATATGACTGGTTTAAAATTTAGTCAGAATATTTTTCTGATTCTCATGTAAAGGAAAGTACTTGAATAAGAAAGTTTTCATTTAATCCATCTTGATTCCCTTACAGGTATCCGGCCATCTTGAAACTTAGTCATTTTAAATTTAATTCTTAGATTGTTCATGTTTTCAGAATTACTATGCTTAGAATCACAGTTTAGTATTGATTTCAGGAGATATAATTTTCATATTGTGTGTTCTAACCTTTTTCTTACTACAGGTCTCCTTCCCAGCTGTTTCCCTTCCTAATCCCCTGTTCCCCTCTTGAACTCTCTTAGCCTCTGTGATTTATCTATCAGAGTCTTGGAGCCGTTCAGTGGTGGACGTGTTGGGAACGTGCGCAGACCCCGAGGATAAGGTGACTCTGACAGTACTCACCTGGGAGGATATCATGTGTATAGTGTGTGTAGTAGAGAGAGTGACATGACTCCAAATACCAGGAGGCCCTGTTTCACTCCCTCCAAACACCAGAACAGTGCCCACTCACCCAAATACCCTTGTTTGCAACTCCCAATTGAAGTTTACTCATCTGGGAAGATACCATTTGTAGAGTGTGGGTAGTAAAGAGAGTGACATGACTACAAATCTCAGGAGGCCCTGTTTCAGTAACTCCAATCACCCAACCATTGGTCACTTGTCCAAATACCCCTGTTTGGCAACTACCAATTGAAGTTTACTCACCTGGGAAGATACCATTTGTATAGTAGAGAGAGTGACATGACCGCAACTTCCAGGAGGATTTTTTTTATTAACTCCAAACACCAAACCAGTGTTCACTTGTCCAAATACCCCTATTTGACAACTCTCATGATGTATACTCACCACCAATGTAGGATGCTGGCCTGGCTTGTAGTGGGTACCAAAGGTACTTACACCTTATACCAGGTCCAGTTATCCCCTATTAGTGAAATGTAGTCAGTGTCTAGAAGCCAGGCTGTCTAGGGGTTGCTGTAGCTTAGCAGCCAAGGCTGATCTAGGAGACATGCAAAGCTCTTGCAATACCACTGTAGTCACAGAGTACTCACACCCATGAAAGAAAAAGTGAAAAGTGTTACCAAAATAAAGGTACTTTATTTTTAGTGACACAATGCCAAAAATACCTTAGAGACTATACTCCCTTAGTAGGTAAGTAATACACACAGTATATACACTAGAATAATGCAGGAATATCTGTAAAAACAGTTAGAAAACAGTGCAAATAGTGAAAACCACAATAGGTTGCAATGGGCCTAGGGGGAACACAAACCATATACTAAAATAGTACAATGCAAAAGTCGTTTTCCCACCTTGACAAGTGTAGTGTGTAGAGGGGCGCTGGGAGTGTAAGAAAACACCAAAGGTAAGTAACAGAACCCACCCCAGAGCCCATGCTCGTCATCTGGAGAGGAGACCCACATTACTGGTTGTCGCTGCAGAGAGGTGCCTGCTGAAGCAGGGAAGTGACTCAGTTACTCCACGGGAGATTCCTGCGGTTCTTCTGGTTGAGGCTGAAGACAGGCAGTCCTTGGGGGATGCACAACCTGGAAACAGTTGCAGTTGCTGGCAGGAGCTGATGGTACAATGTTGCAGAAGTAATCTTTGCTTCTTTGTTGCACCTTGTAGAGTTCCTGGAGGGTTCAGCTGTGGTTCCATCAGTAGAAGATGAAGTAAAAGATGCAGAGGATTTGTGCTGGAGTCTTGCAATCCAAATCTAAAGAACCACCCAAGAGAGAGACCATAAATAGCCCTGAAAGGGGGATTGGTCACCTAAACATGTAAGCACCTGTCAGGGGAGGACTCTATTGTCACCTGCTGGCACTGGCCACTCAGAGGCTCCAAGAGTGCCACACCACCTTGGAGTCCAAGATGGCAAAACCAAGGGACACTCTGGAGGAGCTCTGGGCACCACCCCTGGGGTGGTGACGGACAGGGGAGTGGTCCCTCCCCTTTCCTTTGTCCAGTTTCACACCAGAACAGGGACTGGGTGGTCCCTGAACTGGTGTAGACTGGATTATGCAAGGAAGGCACCATCTGTGCCCTTTAAAGCATTTCTAGAGGCTTTGGGAGGCTACCCCTCCCATGCCTGTAACACCTATTTCCAAAGGGAGAGGATGTAACACTCCTCTCCCAAAGGAAATGCTTTCTTCTGCCTTCCTGGGATTGAGCTGGCTAAGCCCCAGGAGGGCAGAAGCCTTTCTGTGAGGTGGCAGCAGCCGGGGCTCCCTAGAAAACCTCAGAAGGCTATAATGGCAGTACTGGGGGTCCACTGTGGACCCCCCCAGAGTGCATGGGATTGCGCAACTAATACTGGAATCAGTATTGGGGTACAATTCCCAGTTGTTAGACACCTTACATGGCCATATTCGAGGTTTCCATTGTGAAGCTGCACATAGGTATTGACCTACGACCAGTGCAAGTGTAAAATGGGGTCCCCTCACTCACGAAGCCCGGGAAAATTGGCTTGGATGATGTGGGGGCACCTCTGCTAGTGAAGGGGTGCCCTCACACATTGGTACTTTGCACCCAGCCTTCAGAGTTGGAAGACCTGATATATAGGTGACTTATAAGTGACCTGGTGCAGTGACAATGGCTGTGAAATAGTGCATGCACTATTTCACACAGGCCGCAATGACAGTCCTGTCAAAGCCTTTGCATGGGCTCCCTATGGGTGGCAAAAGAAATGCTGAAGCCCATAGGGATCCTCTGAAACCCTAATGCCCAGGGTACCTAGGTACCATATACTAGGGACTTATAAGAGTCGACCAGTATGCCAATTTGGGATGAAATACTGAGTTACCAGTAAGTAAGGACAAATATGGAAACAGAGAGAGCATGAGCACTGGGATCCTGATTAGCAGGACTCTTGTGACAATTTAGAAAACAGTGAAACATACTGACTAGCAGGCCATAAACCATAAACACGGTGGTACTGATTTGCAGGATCCCAGTGTGTAGGAAGTTGGCTCTGTATGCACTATTTCAAAGTAAGAAATAGCATGCACAGAGTCCAAGGGTTCCCCTTAGAGGTAAGATAGTGGCAAAAAGAGATAATTCTAATGCTCTATTTTGTGGTAGTGTGGTCGAGCAGTAGGCTTACCAGAGGGCAGTGTTAAGCATTTGTTGTACACACACAGGCAATAAATGAGGAACACACACACAAAGACAATTCAAGGCCAATAGGTTTTTGTATAGAAAAATATATTTCTTAGTTTATTTTAAGAACCACAGGTTCAAGATTTACAAGTAATACTTCAAGTGAAAGGTATTTCACTTAGGTAACTTAGGAACTTTGAATCAGCAAAATAGCATGTACAGTTTTCACAAAAATGGCAATAAGCTATTTTAAAACTAGACACAGTGCAATTTTCAACAGTTCCTGAGGGAGGTAAGTGTTTGTTAGTTTTGCAGGTAAGTAAACCGCCTACAGGGTTCAAAGTTGGGTCCAAGGTAGCCCACCGTTGGGGGTTCAGGGCAACCCCAAAGTTACCACACCAGCAGCTCAGGGCCGGTCAGGTGCAGAGGTAAAAGTGGTGCCCAAACGATAGGCTTCAATGGAGAAGGGGGTGCTCCGGTTCCAGTCTGCCAGCAGGTAGGTACCCGCGACTTCGGAGGGCAGACCAGGGGGGTTTTGTAGGGCACTGGGGGGGGACACAAGTCAGCACAAAAATTACTCCCTCAGTAGCACGGGGCGGCTGGCTGCAGAGTGCAAACAGGCGTCGGGTTTGCAATGGAGTTCAATAGGAGACCCAGGGGTCTCTTCAGGGAAGCAGGCAAGCAAGGGGGGGCTGCTCGGGGTAGCCACCACCTGGGCAAGGGAAAGGGCCACCTGGGGGTCGCTTATGCACTGGAGGTCGGATCCTTCAGGTCCTGGGGGATGCGGGTGCAGTGTCTTTACCAGGCGTCGGATTCTTAGAAGCAGGCAGTCGCGGTCAGGGGCAGCCTCTGGATTCCCTCTGCAGGCGTAGCTGGGTGGGCTCAGGGGGGTCAACTCTGGCTACTCACAGGGTCGCAGTCGCCGGGGGAGTCCTCCCTGTAGTGTTGTTTCTCCACAGGTCGAGCCGGGGGCATCGGGTGCCGAGTGCAAAGTCTCACGCTTCCGGCAGGAAACGTGTTGTCTTTAAAAGTTGCTTCTTTGTTGCAGAGATGTCTCTTCTTTGGAGCAGAGCCGCTGTCCTCAGGAGTTCTTGGTCCTTTTAGATCCAGGGTGGTCCTCTGAGGCTTCAGAGGTCGCTGGACCCTGTGGAACGCATCGCTGTTCTATTTTTCTTCAAGTGGGGAGACAGGCAGGTAGAGCTGGGGCCAAAGCAGTTGGTGTCTCAGTCTTCTCTGCAAGGCTTTCAGGTCAGCAGTCCTTCTTCGTCTTAGGTTGCAGGAATCTATCTTGCTAGGTTCTGGGAGCCCCTAAATACTCGATTTAGGGGTGTGTTTAGGTCTGGGGGTTAGTAGCAAATGGCTACTGGCCCTGAGGGTGGCTTCACCCTCTGTGTGCCTCCTCCCTGAGGGTAGGGGGGCACATCCCTAATCCTATTGGGGGAATCCTCCATCTGCAAGATGGAGGATTTCTAAAAGTCAGAGTCACCTCAGCTCAGGACACCTTAGGGGCTGTCCTGACTGGCCAGTGACTCCTCCTTGTTTTTCTCATTATCTCCTCCGCCCTTGCAGCCAAAAGTGGGGCCGTGGCCGGAGGGGGCGGGCATCGCCACTAGCTGGACTGCCCTGGGTTGCTGTAACAAAGGGGGTGAGCCTTTGAGGCTCACCGCCAGGTGTTACAGTTCCTGCAGGGGGAGGTGAGAAGCACCTCCACCCAGTACAGGCTTTGTTACTAGCCACAGAGTGACAAAGGCACTCTCTCCATGTGGCCAGCAACATATCTGGTGTGTGGCAGGCTGGTAAAACTAGTCAGCCCACACTGGAAGTCGGGTATGTTTTCAGGGGGCATCTCTAAGATGCCCTCTGGGGTGTATTTCACAATAAAATGTACACTGGCATCAGTGTGCATTTATTGTGCTGAGAAGTTTGATACCAAACTTCCCAGTTTTCAGTGTAGCCATTATGGTGCTGTGGAGTTCGTGTATGACAGACTCCCAGACCATATACTCTTATGGCTACCCTGCACTTACAATATCTAAGGTTTTGCTTAGACACTGTAGGGGCATAGTGCTCATGCACCTATGCCCTCACCTGTGGTATAGTGCACCCTGGCTTAGGGCTGTAAGGCCTGCTAGAGGGGTGACTCATCTATGCCATAGGCAGTGTGAGGTTGGCATGGCACCCTGAGGGGAGTGCCATGTCGACTTAGTCATTTTCTCCCCACCAGCACACACAAGCTGGCAAGCAGTGTGTCTGTGCTGAGTGAGGGGTCTCCAGGGTGGCATAAGACATGCTGCAGCCCTTAGAGACCTTCCCTTGCATCAGGTCCCTTGGTACCAGGGGTACCAGTTACAAGGGACTTACCTGGATGCCAGGGTGTGCCAATTGTGGAAACAAAGGTACAGGTTAGGGAAAGAACACTGGTGCTGGGGCCTGGTTAGCAGGCCTCAGCACACTTTCAAATCATAACTTGGCATCAGCAAAGGCAAAAAGTCAGGGGGTAACCATGCCAAGGAGGCATTTCCTTACACAACCCCCCCCCCCAAACAAAAGAGGATGAGACTAACCTTTCCCAAGAGAGTCTTCATTTTCTAAGTGGAAGAACCTGGAAAGGCCATCTGCATTGGCATGGGCAGTCCCAGGTCTGTGTTCCACTATCAAGTCCATTCCCTGTAGGGAGATGGACCACCTCAACAGTTTTGGATTTTCACCTTTCATTTGCATTAGCCATCTGAGAGGTCTGTTGTCAGTTTGAACTACAAAGTGAGTACTAAAGAGGTATGGTCTCAGCTTCTTCAGGGACCAAACCACAGCAAAGGCCTCCCTCTCAATGGCACTCCAACGCTGCTCCCTGTGGAGTAACCTCCTGCTTATGAAATCAACAGGCTGGTCAAGGCAATCATCATTTGTTTGGGACAAAACTGCCCCTATCCCATGTTCAGAGGCATCAGTCTGCACAATGAACTGCTTGGAGTAATCTGGAGCTTTTAGAACTGGTGCTGTGCACATAGCTTGTTTCATGGTGTCAAAGGCCTGTTGGCATTCTACAGTCCAGTTTACCTTCTTGGCCATTTTCTTGGAGGTAAGTTCTGTGAGGGGTGTCACTATTGATCCATATCCCTTCACAAACCTCCTGTAGTACCCAGTCAGTCAGTCAGTCAAAATAACTTTATTCAGTGATTTGCCATAAAAGTGCACATGCATACATAAAAGTCATCATAAAATACAGTACTTATTGCATACGTCAAAAGCAAATCTATTAAATCTAAGTTTACCGCCCAAGCTTACTAAAACAGTATAAGATAATAAGTACTTATAAAAACATATATAATAATAGGACAATATAGTAATAAGACAATGCCTAGTTTCTCTTAATAAATGGTCACATTACCAGTTCATATCGGTTTCTAATAGTGATAGCAGATTTAATAAAACTAAGAATAGAAATGCACATTTGTTTGGATGAGAGGCTTTGGATGCCAGTCAATCCGTCTTTGTAGGAAGAAGTGTGCAAGTTACGCAAAATGGGTAATAGGAAGGATTTCCTGGGAACTGAGTAAAGTTTACAGAATAAAATAAAATGGCAAGTACTTTGTTTCGAAGAATTATCGCAAGGGCATGGCGGTAGTGTTTTTTCCCACACGCATTTTATAGGGAACGCCACTCTAAAATGGATCATATTAAATCTAAAAAGTACGAGTAAAGAGTATAAAGAAGGGGTTGGGAACCAAACAAAATAAGGTTCTAACAAGTCTGATGATAGAATTTGTATGTATGAATTAAAAGAACTCAGGCCCGTATTTATACTCCGTTTGCGCCGAATTAGCGTCGTTTTTTTCGACGCAAATTCGGCGCAAAACGAACGCCATATTTATACTTTGGCGTTAGACGCGTCTAGCACCAAAGTATGGGCAAATAGCGTCATTTTTTTGCGTGAACGCCTTCCTTGCGTTAATGAGATGCAAGGAAGGCGTTCCCGTCTAAAAAAATGACGGCGACGCAAATGCGTCGTATTTATACTCCCGGGCAAAAATCACGCCCGGGAGTTGGCGGGTCAAAAAACCCCGCATTTGCGCCACTATTTAACGCCTGGGTCAGGGTAGGCGTTAAGGGGCCTGTGGGCTCAAAATGAGCCCACAGGTGCCCTCCCCTGCCCCCAGGGACCCCCCCTGCCACCCCTGCCCACCCCAGGAGGACCCCCAAGGATGGAGGGACCCACCCCAGGGACATTCAGGTAAGTTCAGGTAAGTATAATTTTTTATATTTTTTAATTTTTTTGGGTGGCATAGGGGGGCCTTATTTGTGCCCCCCTACATGCCACTATGCCCAATGACCATGCCCAGTGGACAGAAGTCCCCTGGGCATGGCCATTGGGCAAGGGGGCATGACTCCTGTCTTTACTAAGACAGGAGTCATTTAAATGGCGTCTGGGCGTCGAAAAAAATGGCGCAAATCGGGTTAAGGCGATTTTTTTGCCTCAACCTGATTTGCCCCATTTTAAGACGCCCTAACGCCATTTTCCCCCTACGACGCCTGTTTTTTTTCCACGCACACCAGGCAGCGCCGGTCCGCTTGCGCCGGCTAACGCCATTGCATAAATACGGCGCCCGCATGGCGCTTCAGAATGGCGTTAGACGGCGCTAAATTTTTTGACACAAAAAGTATAAATATGGGCCTCAATTTCTCTGCCACTTGGACCCATATTTATACTTTTTGACGCTAAACTGCGCTAACGCAGTTTAGCGTCAAAACATTTAGCGCCGTCTAACGCCATTCTGAAGCGCCATGCGGGCGCCGTATTTATGGAATGGCGTTAGCCGGCGCAAGCGGACCGGCGCTGCCTGGTGTGCGTGGAAAAAAACCACGTAGACCAGGCAGCGCCGGCATAGGGGGAAAATGGCGTTAGGGCGTCTTAAAATGGGGCAAGTCAGGTTGAGGCAAAAAAATCGCCTCAACCCGATTTGCGCCATTTTTTTCGACGCCCAGACGCCATTTAAATGACTCCTGTCTTAGTAAAGACAGGAGTCATGCCCCCTTGCCCAATGGCCATGCCCAGGGGACTTCTGTCCCCTGGGCATGGTCATTGGGCATAGTGGCATGTAGGGGGGCACAAATAAGGCCCCCCTATGCCACCAAAAAAAAAAAAATATATAAAAAATTATACTTACCTGAACTTACCTGAATGTCCCTGGGGTGGGTCCCTCCATCCTTGGGTGTCCTCCTGGGGTGGGCAGGGGTGGCAGGGGGGGTCCCTGGGGGCAGGGGAGGGCACCTGTGGGCTCATTTTGAGCCCACAGGCCCCTTAACGCCTACCCTGACCCAGGCGTTAAATAGTGGCGCAAATGCGGGGTTTTTTGACCCGCCAACTCCCGGGCGTGATTTTTGCCCGGGAGTATAAATACGACACATTTGCGTCGCCGTCATTTTTTTAGACGGGAACGCCTTCCTTGCATCTCATTAACGCAAGGAAGGCATTCACGCAAAAAAATGACACTATTTGCCCATACTTTGGCGCTAGACGCGTCTAACGCCAAAGTATAAATATGGCGTTTGTTTTGCGCCGAATTTGCGTCGAAAAAAACGACGCTAATTCGGCGCAAACGGAGTATAAATACGGGCCTTGGTATCTAAGATTCATAACATGCTCCTTATGTCGAAGTTTAACAATTTCTTTCGCATTGGCTGGCAGGAGCTCTGGTTTAAAATACACATACTCCAAGTCCAAGTTTCGGAAGCCATTGTGAACAAAATTTAGCCATGGAATTTTGTTACAGTTTGTTAATGAAATACAGTCTTTTACGCAATCGTGTGTTAAAGTAGCCGCCGGGTTTGACCATACTTTTATCCATAGCAAAAGTGGGGCAATATCTATCAAATCTGTAATGTAGCGGATTCCCAGTTCCTCATGGCATAAAATGTTTGCTATGTTCTTAGGTACCATGAGTAACCGATGAAGGAATTTGTTCTCTGCAAGCTGTAAAATGCTTGGACTGATATATCCCCAAAGGCCACCCCCATATATCGCTGCCGAAACACATTTGGAGTTGTAGAGAGTGATGATCTGGTGGACCGGTCTATGCCCTAATCTGCGGGCAAAACGAAAGATTGCCTCAACATTTCTTGCCAGTTGTTGGAACTTAAAATTCAAATGGAATTTCCAAGACAAAGTGGAACTTAGATACAGACCTAGGTAGCAAAAGTCTTTTACCTTTGTCAAGGTGTTCCCCCCCATTCTAAAACATTTGGTGCAAGTGGTTTTAGGACCGCAGGTCATAACGTGTGATTTTTTTAAAATTTTGCTCTGTTCACCATATCAAATGCACTGGACAGGTCTATAAATGCTAAGTGGATAGGTTCCCTTTTGGCAATAACATATTTACTGAGGATAAGATGTAAATTTAGGGCCTGATCCACTGTGCCTAATCCAGGCCTAAACCCATATTGAATTGGCGATAAAATGTTTGTCCTTGCAACCCAATCCTCAAGCCGGGACAGGATGACACTCCCCAATATCTTTGCCGTGGAGTCTATTAAAGAGATGGGTCTATAGCAAAAAGGGTCAAGCCTATTACCCTTTTTGAAGATCGGGACGATTATTGCCATTAACCATGAGGAGGGGATAGTACTTTGAATAGCATTGTTCAGAACATTTGTGATTAATGTAACCCACAGATCAGGTAAAGATTTAAATAGGTCCACCGGTATCCCATCGGGGCCAGGGGCTTTCCTTAATTTCATTTTAGTTATTGCTGCACTGACCTCGTGTGCCTCAAATAAAATGCCGCTCTTAAGTGGAATTAGAGTAGCCGAACATGGGAGGCCACGTACCTCCCCTCCATCATTAGGATTATTCGCAGATTGAAATACAGTAGAAAAATGGTCTACCCAAACCCCCTCTGGTATCAGACAGTCATCGTCCCTATTTTCCTTTCCTGAGAAATATGGGTGATTAACCACCTTCCAAAATTGAGAGGGATCCCGTAGTTCTGTCGCTGCCATAAGGTCTCCCCAAGCGCTAGTGCGTATTTCGTTCTTTCTTTCTTCAAGGGCTGATTTGTATCTGCCCCTGGCCTGTTTAACTAAATCCCGATTACAAGGAATAGTTTTGATCGCTGTCAAGCCAAGGAATGCCCTGACTTGAGTCTGGGTTTTTGGAGCTGCCCAGTCCAGGATAGTCTGGATCTTGGGCTGGAGTGGCTGAACTTGGCCTCCACCTACAAGGTGTCCCAAGTAAACCACAGTTCCCTGCCCTATATAACATTTGGATGCCTTGATAGAGAGGCCTGCTGCTTGCAGGGCCTTCAAAACCTTTTTCAGGTGGACCAGATGATCCTGCCAGCTGGAGCTAAAGACAGCAATATCGTCAAGATAAGCTGCACTAAAGGACTCCAAGCCAGCAAGGACTTGATTCAGCAACCTTTGAAAGGTGGCAGGGGAATTCTTTAAACCAAAGGGCATAACAGTGAACTGATAGTGCCCATCAGGTGTGGAGAATGCTGTATTTTCTTTTGCTCCTGGTGCCATTTTGATGTGCCAGTACCCTGCTGTCAAGTTGTAGGAGGCTGGCCTGGCTTGTAGTGGGTGCCAAGGGGTACTTACACTCTGTACCAGGTCCAGTTATCCCTTATTAGTGTAGAAGAGGTGTCTAGCAGCTTAGGCTGCTAAAAAAGGGAGCTTAGCAGAGCAGCTTAGGCTGAACTAGGAGACGTGTAAAGCTCCTCCTATACCACTCGTGTCACATGCACAATATCATAAGAAAACACAATACACAGATATACTAAAAATAAAGGTACTTTATTTTTATGACAATATGCCAAAGTATCTCAGTGAGTACCCTCAGTATAAGGATAGGAAATAAGCACAAGATATATGTACACAATAACAAAATATGCAGTAATAGCAATAGAAAACAGTGCAAGCAATGTATAGTCACAATAGTATGCAATAGGACCACATAGGGATAGGGGCAACACAAACCATATACTCTAGAAGTGGAATGCGAACCACAAATGGACCCCAACCCTATGTGACCTTGTAGAGGGTCGCTGGGACTGTAAGAAAACAGTGAGGGTTAGAAAAATAGCCCACCCCAAGACCCTGAAAAGTGGGTGCAAAGTGCACCTAAGTTCCCCAGAGAGCACAGAAGTCGTGATAGGGGAATTCTGCAAGGAAGACCAACACCAGCAATGCAACAACAATGGATTTCCAGACGAGAGGACCTGTGGAATAAGGGGACCAAGTCCAAGAGTCACGATCAAGTCGGGAGTGGGCAGATGCCCATGAAATGTCAGCTGTGGGTGAAAAAAAGCTGCCACCGGATGGTAGAAGCTGTGGATTCTGCAAGAACAAAGAGGGCTAGAAACTTTCCCTTTAGAGGATGGATGTCCCACGTCTTGAAGAAGCTTGCAGAGGTGTTTCCGTGCAGAAAGACTGCAAACAAGCCTTGCTAGCTGCAAGGGTCACGGTTAGGGTTTTTGGATGCTGCTGTAGCACAGGAGGGACCAGGATGTCGCCAATTGCATGAGGAGACAGAGGGGGAGTCCAGCAAGACAAAGAGACCACTCAAAAGCAAGCAGCACCCGCAGAAGTGCCAGAACAGGCACTACAAAGTGGAGTGAACCGGAGCTCATCCGAATTCACAAAGGAAGGTCCCACGACGACGGAGGACAACTCAGGAGGTCGTGCACTGCAGGTTAGAGTGTCAGGGACCCAGGCTTGGCTGTGCACAAAGGAAATCCTGGAAGAGTGCACAGGAGCCGGAGCAGCTACAAATCACGCGGCACCCAGCAATGCAGTCTAGCGTGGGGAGGCAAGGACTTACCTCCACCAAACTTGGACTGAAGAGTCACTGGACTGTGGGAGTCACTTGGACAGAGTTGCTGAGTTCAAGGGACCTCGCTCGTCGTGCTGAGAGGAGACCCAGAGGACCGGTGATGCAGTTCTTTGGTGCCTGCGGTTGCAGGGGGAAGATTCCGTCGACCCACGGGAGATTTCTTCGGAGCTTCTAGTGCAGAGAGGAGGCAGACTACCCCCACAGCATGCACCACCAGGAAAACAGTCGAGAAGGCGGCAGGATCAGCGTTACAAGGTCGCAGTAGTCGTCTTCGCTACTTTGTTGCAGTTTTGCAGGCTTCCAGCGCGGTCAGCAGTCGATTCCTTGGCAGAAGGTGAAGAGAGAGATGCAGAGGAACTCTGATGAGCTCTTGCATTCGTTATCTAAAGAATTCCCCAAAGCAGAGACCCTAAATAGCCAGAAAAGGAGGTTTGGCTACTTAGGAAGGAGGATAGGCTAGCAACACAGGTAAGAGCCTATCAGAAGGAGTCTCTGACGTCCCCTGCTGGCCCTGGCCACTCAGAGCAGTCCAGTGTGCCAGCAGCGCCTCTGTTTCCAAGATGGCAGAGGTCTGGAGCACACTGGAGGAGCTCTGGGCACCTCCCAGGGGAGGTGCAGGTCAGGGGAGTAGTCACTCCCCTTTCCTTTGTCCAGTTTCGCGCCAGAGCAGGGCTGGGGGATCCCTGAACCGGTGTAGACTGGCTTATGCAGAGATGGGCACCATCTGTGCCCATCAAAGCATTTCCAGAGGCTGGGGTAGGCTACTCCTCCCCAGTCCTGACACCTTTTTCCAAAGGGAGAGGGTGTAACACCCTCTCTCTGAGGAAGTCCTTTGTTCTGCCTTCCTGGGCCAAGCCTGGCTGGACCCCAGGAGGGCAGAAACCTGTCTGAGGGGTTGGCAGCAGCAGCAGCTGCAGTGAAACCCCAGGAAATGCAGTTTGGCAGTACCCGGGTCTGTGCTAGAGACCCGGGGGATCATGGGATTGTCTCCCCCAATACCAGGATGGCATTGGGGGGGCAATTCCATGATCTTAGACATGTTACATGGCCATGTGCGGAGTTACCATTGTGAAGCTATACATAGGTAGTGACCTATGTATAGTGCACACGTGTAATGGTGTCCCCGCACTCACAAAGTCCAGAGAATTTGCCCTGAACAATGTGGGGGCACCTTGGCTAGTGCCAGGGTGCCCACACACTAAGTAACTTAGCACCCAACCTTTACCAGGTAAAGGGTACACACATAGGTGACTTATAAGTTACTTAAGTGCAGTGGTAAATGGCTGTGAAATAACGTGGACGTTATTTCACTCAGGCTGCAGTGGCAGGCCTGTGTAAGAATTTTCAGAGCTCCCTATGGGTGGCAAAAGAAATGCTGCAGCCCATAGGGATCTCCTGGAACCCCAATACCCTGGGTACCTCAGTACCATATACTAGGGAATTATAAGGGTGTTCCAGTATGCCAATGTAAATTGGTGAAATTTGTCACTAGCCTGTTAGTGACAATTTGTACAGAGAGAGCATAACCACTGAGGTTCTGGTTAGCAGAGCCTCAGTGAGACAGTTAGGCATCACACAGGGAACACATACATATAGGTCACAAACTTATGAGCACTGGGGTCCTGACTAGCAGGGTCCCAGTGACACATAACAAACATACTGAAAACATAGGGTTTTCACTATGAGCACTGGGCCCTGGCTAGCAGGATCCCAGTGAGAAAGTTAAAACACCTGACATATACTCACAAACAGGCCAAAAGTGGGGGTAACAAGGCTAGAAAGAGGCTACTTTCTCACCCCCCCCCCCCAAATGAAGGATAATAAGGCTAACCTTGGCCAGTTGAGACTTTATTGTCTAAGTGGTGATAAGTAGAGAGTAGCTCTGCAATAGACTGGTTACTTCCTTTATCATCTACTATATGGTTACTTCCCTGTGGTGATGTAAACCACCCTGTTTGAATTTTTTCAGCTAAGCAACAATGTGAAGATATATTTTCAGAGTTTCTATCAGTAAGTTTTAGTTTAGAGCAGTAGGAATTATCCACTGAACCTATTTCTAGTGATGAGAATGCCAGACAGGGATGCTGTCTCAGTAAAGCCATAGCTGGGCAAAGACTTTGTCCATATGGCTGGAAGAGATAACAGGGATGCTGTTTCTCTTTAGGTGGAGCAGGGCAGGGATGCTGTCCTATGAGCTCCACACTAGGGCAGGGCTGCTGTCCTAAGTGTTGTGAGGTAGTGCAGGGTTTCTGCACTAAAGTTTCTCTGGGAGGGTTGGAGGGATGCTCCATGTTAACTAAAATGGTGCTCTTTTTCTCACCAATGTTAGTTATCCCACAGAGAGGTACTTCCACCTCAGGGAGTACAGCTATGCCAGCTGATGATTCCCTTTGAACAGGTGCCGCCCCAGGAGAGGTTTCTCCCACCACAGGACAGGTATCCTGAATGGCAGGGTGGTTAGGGGATACTGTGATACCCTTTTTACCTGATGTTGGAGAGGGATCCTGATTTTTCAGGCCTTCTCTCCTTTGCTTTTTCATTTCAGTAGAAATGAGAGGGAACAATTCTTCAGGGATACCCAGCATGGCTGCATGGGTATAAAACTCTACATCAGCCCAACCTGAGGCCTCTAGGTCATTACCTAAGAGACAGTCTACAGGTAAACTAGGTGATACTACCACCTGCTTAGGGCCAGTAACTCCACCCCAACTAAGCTGAACTATAGCTAAGGGAAGAAACTTAGTGGAGTTATAGACATCAATAATCTTATACTGTTGTCCAATGATGTGTTGTTCAGGAGCCACTAGGTTTTCAGTCACCAAAGTGATACTGGCACCTGTGTCCCCGTAGGCCTGAGCCTCAACACCATTTATTGAAACTGTCTGCCTGTACTTATCCATTGTAAGGGGACAAGCAGCCAGTGTGGCAAGGCCAATGCCACTAGGTGTGACAGAAACTGTCTTGGGACTGACTACCCCAGTTTCTATGATGGACCCATAAGTGAACCCAACTGCACCCTTTGCTTGACTGTTGCCAGCAGTCCCACCACTAGTACCACTACTGCTACGGGCACTAGAGCTTGATGTATTAGTGGTGGTAGGCTCAGGGGGTTTACCTGGACAGGACTTATCCCCTGGCCTATGGCCTCTACTTGTACACACAAAGCACCAAGGCTTTTTAATGTGTGTGGGTTGAGAAGAAGAGGAAGAATGTGTTTTATCCCCACCCCCCGAAGAGTGTTTAGGATTTGAAGAAGGATCTTTGGTTTTACCCTTGTCCACATGCTTATCCTGAGATTTCTCACCATCTTTCTTCTTGCCATCCTTGTCACCACCTGTATGAACTTTTCTGTTCTCTCTTGTTCTGACCCATTTGTCTGCCTTCTTTCCCAATTCTTGTGGAGAGGTCAGATCAGAGTCCATTAGGTACTGGAGCAACAAATCAGACACACAATTATTAAGAATATGCTCTCCCAGAATTAAGTTATACAGGCTTTCATAGTCAGAAACTTTACTGCCATGTAACCACCCCTCTAAGGCCTTCACTGAATGGTCAACAAAGTCTACCCAGTCTTGTGAAGACTCCTTTTTGGTTTCTCTGAACTTGATCCTGTACTGTTGAGTGGTTAAGCCATAACCATCTAGGAGTGCATTCTTAAGAACTGTAAAAGTATTGGCATCACTTCCCTTAACAGTAAGGAGCCTATCCCTACCCTTTCCACTGAAAGATAGCCATAGGATAGCAGCCCACTGCCTTTGAGGGACCTCCTGTACAACACAGGCCTTCACAAGTGCAGCAAACCACTTGTTAATGTCATCCCCCTCCTTGTAAGGGGGAACTATCTTGAGCAGATTCCTAGAATCATGCTCTTTCACAGGATGACTATTTGGAATACTGCTGCTGCCACCATGGGGTCCAAACCCCAACCTCTGCCTTTCTTTTTCTAAGTCAAATGCTTCCCTGTCTAGATCCAGCTGTTGCTTCTTGAGCTTCAGTCTGGACTCTTCCACTCTCAATCTATTGAGTTCCCTTTCTAACATTCTGTCTTCAGGGAGGGTGGGTTGGGCATGCCTTGATACAGAAGAATGGTGTGAATGAACAGAGGGAGACCTGTCCCTAACAGATGGCACTCTAACATTCTGGCCTACAGAAGTAACACTCCAACTGTGATGAGAACTCACATTAGTACCAGCCATGCTAGGTGGCCTGCTAAGGGGCAGGTTGGGAAGGTTCCCTTCTAACACTTTTACTGGGGCTACCCCAGAATCAGAGTGTGAACCATCAGCCAATCTCTCACCAGAGGTGCCAACTAAGGTCTTATCCTGTTCAGTAAGCATATTAACTAACAATTCTCTTGAGGGATTCTTCCCCACCCCTAAACCTCTTTCAATGCAGAGACTCCTTGCACTTTTCCAGCTAAGGTGGTCATATGCAGTTCTGGCCAGATCCAGAGTTTGACCTGTACCAGACATGATAGAAAAGGTTTAAGGGATAGAAAAAGATAGAAAAAGTTTCAGAACTTTTTAAAGAACAGAGAAAAAAAACTTTTTTAACTTTTTAAGAACTTTTTGAAAGTTTTAGAGGTACTTTTCAGCACTTAGCAAAAGAGTAAGAGAAGAAAAGCAAAACTTTTTGGTTAGGTGTACATACACTGAACTTGTTTTGTATATTTTTCTCTTATGAAAAGTACAAAAGGACAAAGTGGTAAGTAGTTGCAAGTACTTATCCCACCGCTGCACAACCAATGTAGGAGGCTGGCCTGGCTTGTAGTGGGTACCAAGGGGTACTTACACTCTGTACCAGGTCCAGTTATCCCTTATTAGTGTAGACGAGGTGTCTAGCAGCTTAGGCTGATAGAAAAGGTAGCTTAGCAGAGGAGCTTAGGCTGAACTAGGAGACGTGTAAAGCTCCTACTATACCACTGGTGTCATATGCACAATATCAGAAGAAAACACAATACACAGATATACTAAAAATAAAAGTACTTTATTTTTATGACAATATGCCAAAGTATCTCAGTGAGTACCCTCAGTATGAGGATAGCAAATATACACAAGATATATGTACACAATACCAAAATATGCAGTAATAGCAATAGAAAACAGTGCAAGCAATGTATAGTCACAATAGAATACAATGGGAGCACATAGGGATAGGGGCAACACAAACCATATACTCTAGAAGTGGAATGCGAACCATGAATGGACCCCAACCCTATGTGACCTTGTAGAGGGTCGCTGGGACTGTAAGAAAACAGTGAGGGTTAGAAAAATAGCCCACCCCAAGACCCTGAAAAGTGGGTGCAAAGTGCACCTAAGTTCCCCAGAGAGCACAGAAGTCGTGATAGGGGAATTCTGCAAGGAAGACCAACACCAGCAATGCAACAACGATGGATTTCCAGACGAGAGGACCTGTGGAACAAGGGGACCAAGTCCAAGAGTCACGATCAAGTCGGGAGTGGGCAGATGCCCAGGAAATGCCAGCTGTGGGTGCAAAGAAGCTGCCACCGGATGGTAGAAGCTGTGGATTCTGCAAGAACAAAGAGGGCTAGAAACTTTCCCTTTAGAGGATGGATGTCCCACGTCGTGAAGAAGCTTGCAGAGGTGTTTCCGTGCAGAAAGACCGCAAGCAAACCTTGCTAGCTGCAAGGGTCGCGGTTAGGGTTTTTGGATGCTGCTGTGGCCCAGGAGGGACCAGGATGTCGCCAATTGCGTGAGGAGACAGAGGGGGCATCCAGCAAGACAAAGAGCCCACTCAGAAGCAAGCAGCACCCGCAGAAGTGCTGGAACAGGCACTACAAAGTGGAGTGAACCGGAGCTCACCCGAAGTCACAAAGGAAGGTCCCACGACGCCGGACGACAACTCAGGAGGTCGTGCACTGCAGGTTACAGTGTCGGGGACCCAGGCTTGGCTGTGCACAAAGGAAATCCTGGAAGAGTGCACAGGAGCCGGAGCAGCTGCAAATCACGCGGCACCCAGCAATGCAGTCTAGCATGGGGAGGCAAGGACTTACCTCCACCAAACTTGGACTGAAGATTCACTGGACTGTGGGAGTCACTTGGACAGAGTTGCTGAGTTCAAGGGACCTCGCTCGTCGTGCTGAGAGGAGACCCAGAGGACCGGTGATGCAGTTCTTGGGTGCCTGCGGTTGCAGGGGGAAGATTCCGTCGACCCACGGGAGATTTCTTCGGAGCTTCTAGTGCAGAGAGGAGGCAGACTACCCCCACAGCATGCACCACCAGGAAAACAGTCGAGAAGGCGGCAGGATCAGCGTTACAAGGTCGCAGTAGTCGTCTTCTCTACTTTGTTGCAGTTTTGCAGGCTTCCAGCGCGGTCAGCAGTCGATTCCTTGGCAGAAGGTGAAGAGAGAGATGCAGAGGAACTCTGATGAGCTCTTGCATTCGTTATCTAAAGAATTCCCCAAAGCAGAGACCCTAAATAGCCAGAAAAGGAGGTTTGGCTACTTAGGAAGGAGGATAGGCTAGCAACACAGGTAAGAGCCTATCAGAAGGAGTCTTTGACGTCCCCTGCTGGCCCTGGCCACTCAGAGCAGTCCAGTGTGCCAGCAGCGCCTCTGTTTCCAAGATGGCAGAGGTCTGGAGCACACTGGAGGAGCTCTGGGCACCTCCCAGGGGAGGTGCAGGTCAGGGGAGTAGTCACTCCCCTTTCCTTTGTCCAGTTTCGCGCCAGAGCAGGGCTGGGGGATCCCTGAACCGGTGTAGACTGGCTTATGCAGAGATGGGCACCATCTGTGCCCATCAAAGCATTTCCAGAGGCTGGGGTAGGCTACTCCTCCCCAGTCCTGACACCTTTTTCCAAAGGGAGAGGGTGTAACACCCTCTCTCTGAGGAAGTCCTTTGTTCTGCCTTCCTGGGCCAAGCCTGGCTGGACCCCAGGAGGGCAGAAACCTGTCTGAGGGGTTGGCAGCAGCAGCAGCTGCAGTGAAACCCCAGGAAATGCAGTTTGGCAGTACCCGGGTCTGTGCTAGAGACCCGGGGGATCATGGGATTGTCTCCCCAATACCAGGATGGCATTGGGGGGGCAATTCCATGATCTTAGACATGTTACATGGCCATGTGCGGAGTTACCATTGTGAAGCTATACATAGGTAGTGACCTATGTATAGTGCACACGTGTAATGGTGTCCCCGCACTCACAAAGTCCAGAGAATTTGCCCTGAACAATGTGGGGGCACCTTGGCTAGTGCCAGGGTGCCCACACACTAAGTAACTTAGCACCCAACCTTTACCAGGTAAAGGGTACACACATAGGTGACTTATAAGTTACTTAAGTGCAGTGGTAAATGGCTGTGAAATAACGTGGACGTTATTTCACTCAGGCTGCAGTGGCAGGCCTGTGTAAGAATTTTCAGAGCTCCCTATGGGTGGCAAAAGAAATGCTGCAGCCCATAGGGATCTCCTGGAACCCCAATACCCTGGGTACCTCAGTACCATATACTAGGGAATTATAAGGGTGTTCCAGTATGCCAATGTAAATTGGTGAAATTTGTCACTAGCCTGTTAGTGACAATTTGTACAGAGAGAGCATAACCACTGAGGTTCTGGTTAGCAGAGCCTCAGTGAGACAGTTAGGCATCACACAGGGAACACATACATATAGGTCACAAACTTATGAGCACTGGGGTCCTGACTAGCAGGGTCCCAGTGACACATAACAAACATACTGAAAACATAGGGTTTTCACTATGAGCACTGGGCCCTGGCTAGCAGGATCCCAGTGAGAAAGTTAAAACACCTGACATATACTCACAAACAGGCCAAAAGTGGGGGTAACAAGGCTAGAAAGAGGCTACTTTCTCACCCCCCCCCCCCAATGAAGGATAATAAGGCTAACCTTGGCCAGTTGAGACTTTATTGTCTAAGTGGTGATAAGTAGAGAGTAGCTCTGCAATAGACTGGTTACTTCCTTTATCATCTACTATATGGTTACTTCCCTGTGGTGATGTAAACCACCCTGTTTGAATTTTTTCAGCTAAGCAACAATGTGAAGATATATTTTCAGAGTTTCTATCAGTAAGTTTTAGTTTAGAGCAGTAGGAATTATCCACTGAACCTATTTCTAGTGATGAGAATGCCAGACAGGGATGCTGTCTAAGTAAAGCCATAGCTGGGCAAAGACTTTGTCCATATGGCTGGAAGAGATAACAGGGATGCTGTTTCTCTTTAGTTGGAGCAGGGCAGGGATGCTGTCCTATGAGCTCCACACTAGGGCAGGGCTGCTGTCCTAAGTGTTGTGAGGTAGTGCAGGGTTTCTGCACTAAAGTTTCTCTGGGAGGGTTGGAGGGATGCTCCATGTTAACTAAAATGGTGCTCTTTTTCTCACCAATGTTAGTTATCCCACAGAGAGGTACTTCCACCTCAGGGAGTACAGCTATGCCAGCTGATGATTCCCTTTGAACAGGTGCCGCCCCAGGAGAGGTTTCTCCCACCACAGGACAGGTATCCTGAATGGCAGGGTGGTTAGGGGATACTGTGATACCCTTTTTACCTGATGTTGGAGAGGGATCCTGATTTTTCAGGCCTTCTCTCCTTTGCTTTTTCATTTCAGTAGAAATGAGAGGGAACAATTCTTCAGGGATACCCAGCATGGCTGCATGGGTATAAAACTCTACATCAGCCCAACCTGAGGCCTCTAGGTCATTACCTAAGAGACAGTCTACAGGTAAACTAGGTGATACTACCACCTGCTTAGGGCCAGTAACTCCACCCCAACTAAGCTGAACTATAGCTAAGGGAAGAAACTTAGTGGAGGTATAGACATCAATAATCTTATACTGTTGTCCAATGATGTGTTGTTCAGGAGCCACTAGGTTTTCAGTCACCAAAGTGATACTGGCACCTGTGTCCCCGTAGGCCTGAGCCTCAACACCATTTATTGAAACTGTCTGCCTGTACTTATCCATTGTAAGGGGACAAGCAGCCAGTGTGGCAAGGCCAATGCCACTAGGTGTGACAGAAACTGTCTTGGGACTGACTACCCCAGTTTCTATGATGGACCCATAAGTGAACCCAACTGCACCCTTTGCTTGACTGTTGCCAGCAGTCCCACCACTAGTACCACTACTGCTACGGGCACTAGAGCTTGATGTATTAGTGGTGGTAGGCTCAGGGGGTTTACCTGGACAGGACTTATCCCCTGGCCTATGGCCTCTACTTGTACACACAAAGCACCAAGGCTTTTTAATGTGTGTGGGTTGAGAAGAAGAGGAAGAATTTGTTTTATCCCCACCCCCCGAAGAGTGTTTAGGATTTGAAGAAGGATCTTTGGTTTTACCCTTGTCCACATGCTTATCCTGAGATTTCTCACCATCTTTCTTCTTGCCATCCTTGTCACCACCTGTATGAACTTTTCTGTTCTCTCTTGTTCTGACCCATTTGTCTGCCTTCTTTCCCAATTCTTGTGGAGAGGTCAGATCAGAGTCCATTAGGTACTGGTGCAACAAATCAGACACACAATTATTAAGAATATGCTCTCCCAAAATTAAGTTATACAGGCTTTCATAGTCAGAAACTTTACTGCCATGTAACCACCCCTCTAAGGCCTTCACTGAATGGTCAACAAAGTCTACCCAGTCTTGTGAAGACTCCTTTTTGGTTTCTCTGAACTTGATCCTGTACTGTTGAGTGGTTAAGCCATAACCATCTAGGAGTGCATTCTTAAGAACTGTAAAAGTATTGGCATCACTTCCCTTAACAGTAAGGAGCCTATCCCTACCCTTTCCACTGAAAGATAGCCATAGGATAGCAGCCCACTGCCTTTGAGGGACCTCCTGTACAACACAGGCCTTCACAAGTGCAGCAAACCACTTGTTAATGTCATCCCCCTCCTTGTAAGGGGGAACTATCTTGTGCAGATTCCTAGAATCATGCTCTTTCACAGGATGACTATTTGGAATACTGCTGCTGCCACCATGGGGTCCAAACCCCAACCTCTGCCTTTCTTTTTCTAAGTCAAATGCTTCCCTGTCTAGATCCAGCTGTTGCTTCTTGAGCTTCAGTCTGGACTCTTCCACTCTCAATCTATTGAGTTCCCTTTCTAACATTCTGTCTTCAGGGAGGGTGGGTTGGGCATGCCTTGATACAGAAGAATGGTGTGAATGAACAGAGGGAGACCTGTCCCTAACAGATGGCACTCTAACATTCTGGCCTACAGAAGTAACACTCCAACTGTGATGAGAACTCACATTAGTACCAGCCATGCTAGGTGGCCTGCTAAGGGGCAGGTTGGGAAGGTTCCCTTCTAACACTTTTACTGGGGCTACCCCAGAATCAGAGTGTGAACCATCAGCCAATCTCTCACCAGAGGTGCCAACTAAGGTCTTATCCTGTTCAGTAAGCATATTAACTAACAATTCTCTTGAGGGATTCTTCCCCACCCCTAAACCTCTTTCAATGCAGGGACTCCTTGCACTTTTCCAGCTAAGGTGGTCATATGCAGTTCTGGCCAGATCCAGAGTTTGACCTGTACCAGACATGATAGAAAAGGTTTAAGGGATAGAAAAAGATAGAAAAAGTTTCAGAACTTTTTAAAGAACAGAGAAAAAAAACTTTTAAAACTTTTTAAGAACTTTTTGAAAGTTTTAGAGGTACTTTTCAGCACTTAGCAAAAGAGTAAGAGAAGAAAAGCAAAACTTTTTGGTTAGGTGTACATACACTGAACTTGTTTTGTATATTTTTCTCTTATGAAAAGTACAAAAGGACAAAGTGGTAAGTAGTTGCAAGTACTTATCCCACCGCTGCACAACCAATGTAGGAGGCTGGCCTGGCTTGTAGTGGGTACCAAGGGGTACTTACACTCTGTACCAGGTCCAGTTATCCCTTATTAGTGTAGACGAGGTGTCTAGCAGCTTAGGCTGATAGAAAAGGTAGCTTAGCAGAGGAGCTTAGGCTGAACTAGGAGACGTGTAAAGCTCCTACTATACCACTGGTGTCATATGCACAATATCATAAGAAAACACAATACACAGATATACTAAAAATAAAAGTACTTTATTTTTATGACAATATGCCAAAGTATCTCAGTGAGTACCCTCAGTATGAGGATAGCAAATATACACAAGATACATGTACACAATACCAAAATATGCAGTAATAGCAATAGAAAACAGTGCAAGCAATGTATAGTCACAATAGAATACAATGGGAGCACATAGGGATAGGGGCAACACAAACCATATACTCTAGAAGTGGAATGCGAACCATGAATGGACCCCAACCCTATGTGACCTTGTAGAGGGTCGCTGGGACTGTAAGAAAACAGTGAGGGTTAGAAAAATAGCCCACCCCAAGACCCTGAAAAGTGGGTGCAAAGTGCACCTAAGTTCCCCAGAGAGCACAGAAGTCGTGATAGGGGAATTCTGCAAGGAAGACCAACACCAGCAATGCAACAACGATGGATTTCCAGACTAGAGGACCTGTGGAACAAGGGGACCAAGTCCAAGAGTCACGATCAAGTCGGGAGTGGGCAGATGCCCAGGAAATGCCAGCTGTGGGTGCAAAGAAGCTGCCACCGGATGGTAGAAGCTGTGGATTCTGCAAGAACAAAGAGGGCTAGAAACTTTCCCTTTAGAGGATGGATGTCCCACGTCGTGAAGAAGCTTGCAGAGGTGTTTCCGTGCAGAAAGACCGCAAGCAAACCTTGCTAGCTGCAAGGGTCGCGGTTAGGGTTTTTGGATGCTGCTGTGGCCCAGGAGGGACCAGGATGTCGCCAATTGCGTGAGGAGACAGAGGGGGCATCCAGCAAGACAAAGAGCCCACTCAGAAGCAAGCAGCACCCGCAGAAGTGCTGGAACAGGCACTACAAAGTGGAGTGAACCGGAGCTCACCCGAAGTCACAAAGGAAGGTCCCACGACGCCGGACGACAACTCAGGAGGTCGTGCACTGCAGGTTACAGTGTCGGGGACCCAGGCTTGGCTGTGCACAAAGGAAATCCTGGAAGAGTGCACAGGAGCCGGAGCAGCTGCAAATCACGCGGCACCCAGCAATGCAGTCTAGCATGGGGAGGCAAGGACTTACCTCCACCAAACTTGGACTGAAGATTCACTGGACTGTGGGAGTCACTTGGACAGAGTTGCTGAGTTCAAGGGACCTCGCTTGTCGTGCTGAGAGGAGACCCAGAGGACCGGTGATGCAGTTCTTGGGTGCCTGCGGTTGCAGGGGGAAGATTCCGTCGACCCACGGGAGATTTCTTCGGAGCTTCTAGTGCAGAGAGGAGGCAGACTACCCCCGCAGCATGCACCACCAGGAAAACAGTCGAGAAGGCGGCAGGATCAGCGTTACAAGGTCGCAGTAGTCGTCTACGCTACTTTGTTGCAGTTTTGCAGGCTTCCAGCGCGGTCAGCAGTCGATTCCTTGGCAGAAGGTGAAGAGAGAGATGCAGAGGAACTCTGATGAGCTCTTGCATTCGTTATCTAAAGAATTCCCCAAAGCAGAGACCCTAAATAGCCAGAAAAGGAGGTTTGGCTACTTAGGAAGGAGGATAGGGTAGCAACACAGGTAAGAGCCTATCAGAAGGAGTCTCTGACATCACCTGCTGGCCCTGGCCACTCAGAGCAGTCCAGTGTGCCAGCAGCACCTCTGTTTCCAAGATGGCAGAGGTCTGGAGTACACTGGAGGAGCTCTGGGCACCTCCCAGGGGAGGTGCAGGTCAGGGGAGTAGTCACTCCCCTTTCCTTTGTCCAGTTTCGCACCAGAGCAGGGCTGGGGGATCCCTGAACCGGTGTAGACTGGCTTATGCAGAGATGGGCACCATCTGTGCCCATCAAAGCATTTCCAGAGGCTGGGGGAGGCTACTCCTCCCCAGTCCTGACACCTTTTTCCAAAGGGAGAGGGTGTAACACCCTCTCTGAGGAAGTCCTTTGTTCTGCCTTCCTGGGCCAAGCCTGGCTGGACCCCAGGAGGGCAGAAACCTGTCTGAGGGGTTGGCAGCAGCAGCAGCTGCAGTGAAACCCCAGGAAATGCAGTTTGGCAGTACCCGGGTCTGTGCTAGAGGCCCAGGGGATCATGGGATTGTCTCCCCAATACCAGGATGGCATTGGGGGGGCAATTCCATGATCTTAGACATGTTACATGGCCATGTTCGGAGTTACCATTGTGAAGCTATACATAGGTAGTGACCTATGTATAGTGCACGCGTGTAATGGTGTCCCCACACTCACAAAGTCCGGGGAATTTGCCCTGAACAATGTGGGGGCACCTTGGCTAGTGCCAGGGTGCCCACACACTAAGTAACTTAGCACCCAACCTTTATCAGGTAAAGGTTAGACATATAGGTGACTTATAAGTTACTGAAGTGCAGTGGTAAATGGCTGTGAAATAATGTGGACGTTATTTCACTCAGGCTGCAGTGGCAGGCCTGTGTAAGAATTGTCAGAGCTCCCTATGGGTGGCAAAAGAAATGCTGCAGCCCATAGGGATCTCCTGGAACCCCAATACCCTGGTTACCTCAGTACCATATACTAGGGAATTATAAGGGTGTTCCAGTATGCCAATGTAAATTGGTGAAATTGGTCACTAGCCTGTTAGTGACAATTTGTACAGAGAGAGCATAACCACTGAGGTTCTGGTTAGCAGAGCCTCAGTGAGACAGTTAGGCATCACACAGGGAACACATACATATAGGTCACAAACTTATGAGCACTGGGGTCCTGACTAGCAGGGTCCCAGTGACACATAACAAACATACTGAAAACATAGGGTTTTCACTATGAGCACTGGGCCCTGGCTAGCAGGATCCCAGTGAGACAGTGAAAACACCTGACATATACTCACAAACAGGCCAAAAGTGGGGGTAACAAGGCTAGAAAGAGGCTACTTTCTCACACAAGTCAAAGGGACTTAAGTATCTGGCATCACCTAGTTTGTCAATCAATTCATTTGCCCTTGGAAAGGGATGGGCATCTGTCTTGGTGACAGAATTAAGTCCTCTGTAGTCCACACAAAACCTCATATCTCTCTTCCCATCTTTGGTGTGAGGTTTGGGGACTAAGACCACTGGGCTAGCCCAGGGGCTGTCAGAGTGCTCAATGACTCCCAATTCCAGCATCTTGTGGACTTCCACCTTGATGCTTTCCTTAACTTGGTCAGACTGTCTGAAAATTTTGTTTTTGATCACTCCATCAACTGAGCCATCTTTAGGGTCTGTGGAGAGGAGATCAGGGAGAGGTTCACTCTCAGCTTCCTGGTCCTCATTTTACCATCAACAGATTCACATCTGCCCTGTTATGAAAGAGTTTGAGGCGGTTCACATGGATCACCCTTTTGGGGGTCCTGCTAGTGCCTAGGTCTACCAGGTAGGTGACTTGACTCTTTCTTTCTAGCACTGGGTAAGGGCCACTACATCTGTCCTGAAGTGCCCTGGGAGCCACAGGCTCCAGAACCCAGACTTTCTCCCCTGGCTGAAACTCAACCATAGCAGCCTTTTGGTCATACCACATCTTCTGGAGTTGTTGGATGGCCTCAAGGTTTTTGCTTGCCTTTTCCATGTACTCTGCCATCCTGGAACGTAGGCCTAGTACATAGTCCACTATATCTTGTTTAGGCTCATGAAGAGGTCTCTCCCAGCCTCCTTTTACAAGAGCTAGTGGTCCCCTTACAGGGTGGCCAAACAGAAGTTCAAAGGGGGAAAACCCTACTCCCTTCTGAGACACCTCCCTGTAGGCAAAAAGCAGACATGGCAAGAGGACATCCCATCTTCTTTTGAGTTTTTCAGGGAGCCCCATGATCATGCCTTTCAATGTCTTGTTAAACCTTTCTACAAGACCATTGGTTTGTGGATGGTATGGTGTGGTGAATTTGTAAGTCAACCCACACTCATTCCACATATGCTTCAGGTATGCTGACATGAAGTTGGTACCCCTGTCAAACACCACCTCCTTAGGAAATCCCACTCTGGTAAAAATACCAATGAGTGCTTTTGCTGCTGCAGGGGCAGTAGTGGACCTAAGGGGAATTGCTTCAGGGTATCTAGTAGCATGATCCATTACTGCTAGTATGTATTGGTTCCCTGAGGCTGTGGGATGTTCAAGTGGACCCACTATGTACACACCCACTGTTTCAAAGGGGACCCCCACCACTGGAAGTGGAATGAGGGGGGCCTTTGGGTGTCCACCTGTCTTACCACTGGCTTGACAGGTGGTACAGGAGACACAAAACTCCTTTACCTTCTGGGACATGTTGGGCCAATAGAAATGGTTAACTAACCTTTCCCAAGTCTTGGTTTGTCCCAAATGCCAAGCAAGTGGAAGATCATGAGCTATGGTTAGAATGAACTTCCTAAACTCCTGAGGCACTACCACTCTCCTAGTGGCACCAGGTTTGGGATCTCTTGCCTCAGTGTAGAGGAGCCCATCTTCCCAATAGACTATGGGGGTCATTACAACATTGGCGGTAAAAGCCGCTTACCGCTGTGCAGAAGACCACCAACACACCGCTGCGGTAGCGGAATTCTGCCACAGCTATTACGACCCACATCTCGAAATCCGACAAAATCCAGACACCCACACAAGTCCGCCACACCAAAGGTCAGTGATAAACTGGCGAAAACAAAACCGACACCGTCACGCCAACAGAAATACGCCCACACTATCATGACCCACGAATCCACGAGGCGGTCTTTCAATCGCGGTATTCCATTGGCGGTACACACTGCCGCGCTCAAAATACACACACATTTACAAAACACAACCACATTGGTCAATTGGAAATACACACACCTGATACACATACACACACCACTCCCACACACCCAATACAATATAAAACACACACCCACATCACCCACAAACCCCTACGACAAAAACACAGAAAGAAGGCTAGAGAGAGACACTACAAACTACTACCAAGCATCCACAGGCTCACCAGACCATCACCCACACTACTTCCACGCACAAAACACCACACACCACTACGTATCACCACACTTATCACCATATACACCACCCCACACATCACCTACACCACCCCATGGCACGGCATAGACACCCCAGGTTCTCGGAGGAGGAGCTCAGGGTCATGATGGAGGAAATCGTCCTGGTAGAGCCACAGCTATTTGGAGCACAGGTGCAGCACACCTCAATTGCAAGGAAGATGGAGCTATGGCGAAGAATAGTCGACAGGGTCAACGGAGTGGGACAGCACCCAAGAAATCAGGACGACATCAGGAAGAGGTGGAACGACCTACGGGGGAAGGTGCGTTCCGTGGTCTCAAGACACCACATTGCGGTACAGCGGACTGGCGGCGGACCCCCACCTCCTCCCCCACAACTAACAACATGGGAGGAGCAGGTCTTGGAGATTCTGCATCCTGAGGGCCTTGCAGGAGTCGGTGGAGGACTCTGGTAAGTCAAATCTTAACTATCATATCCCCCACCCTACCTGCATGCTATCACAGACCCGCACACTCGCCCCCTCCCCTATCACTCCAACTCCTCACAAATGTACTAATAACACAAACCACACATCCCAACACCAAGCCCTGCATGACACAAGAAAGCATGGACACCCATCACTAAAGCATGCCCACTGCACCTACCCATAACACCCCCCTCAACCATCATCACACAAGCCCCCACACAGGAATGCTAGCACTGGGGTACACGGTCACCCACCCATTGCACACCATGACACACACGGATGCAATAATCATGCTTTTACACCCCTGCAGGACCACTACCCAACGTCACCAGACAGGAGGGTCCAGACATCTCCACCCCACCCACAGAAGATGCCCACAGTGATGACAGCAGCTCTGTCCAACTGGATCCAGATGATCAGCCCGGACCATCGTGGGCCTCGGGACAGTCGGTTCCCCATACCCAGTCACAGGCCACCACAGAGCTTCCACCCTCTGGTAACACCAGCACAGCACCCACCCAGTGGGCCCATACCTCGTCCCCAGGACACGTCATCAGCTGTGTGTCCACCACTACAGGGAACCCAGGATAACCACCACCCCAACAACAACAGGGACCTGGGGGCAGTGGTAGTGGGCACACGGTCCAGGGGACGGAGGCCCAGGAACACAGGGGAACTGGGAGGGCTGCTGTTCGACAGGGGGGGACAGGCCTAGGGAACCCACTCTCCACGAGGCCCTCTCCTCCATCATGGGAGCATACCACCACTCCCAGGAGACGATGGCAACGGTACTGGCCAAGTTTCAGGAGACCCAGCGCATGCAGGAGGAACAGTATTTGGGGTTCAGGGAGGAACTCAGAACCATCAGCTCCGCCCTGGGCACCATCGTAGGGGTGCTGAAGGAAATACTAAACACCAAGAGGGACACTGTGGCACTACAAGGGGCCCCTGACACTAGCCTGGACGATGAACTGCCCACCACCTCCGCCGGCACTAGTGGACAGGAGGCACTGCCACAGGACGACCACACCAGCACCCCACCCCCTGCAGACGGAGAACCACCCCGCAAGCGGTCCCTGAGATCCAGGAACAAGACAGAGCACGATGCCAAGACCCCCGCCAAGAAATGAGACCACCCTGATTGTCATCCCACTGTCCAACTTTGTCACCCTGTCCATATTTAAACTGCCCCAGCTCCACTTCCTATGCCCATATGGGCAATGCACCTGTGAGACTAATAGACTGGACTCTGCCATGGACATTCCTCCACCACCACCCCTCACCATGTTACAACCCCCTTCCAATATTTAGCACTTCAATAAACACCCTTGAAGCACAAAACAATCTAGAGTCAGTCTGTGATTTTGAAAATGTGTATTAGCAATGACAGTGACAAAATGCGTTTTCAAATGTAATGTCAACATACCTATGTCACACATCTCAAGTCCATGAGGAATCTAAGCAGATGACACACATTGGAAACCACACCTGTGAAACCGTAAGGGAAATGTACAACTCAGTTACCATATAGTGGTTGAAATCGACAGACAGGATAGAGGTAGAAGTGTGAAAGTACTTGTAGTAGGCAGGAATGTATTCTCACCTGTGCGTCACTGGAAAAATTGCTGGATAACTGAGTCCCTGTTGTCAATGTCTTCTTCCTCTGCTTCCTCCTCATCACTGTCCACAGGCTCCACAGCTGCCACAACAGCGTCATCTGGACCATCTTCCTGCAGAAAAGGCACCTGTCGTCGTTGTGAAGCATACAGCAGGCCATGATGATCTGGCACATCTTCTTTGGTGAGTAGAATAGGGATCCACCTGTCACATGCAGGCACCTGAACCTGGCCTTCAGGAGGCCGAAGGTGCGTTCGATCACCCTCCTAGTCCGCCCATGGGCCTCATTGTAGCGTTCCTCTGCCCTGGTCCTGGAATTCCTCACTGGGGTCAGTAGCCATGACAGGTTGGGGTAACCAGAGTCCCCAATAGCCACACCCGGTGCCTCTGGAGCTGACCCATCACATAAGGGATGCTGCTATTCCGCAGGATGTAGGCGTCATGCACTGAGCCAGGGAACATAGCATTTACCTGGGAGATGTACTGGTCTGCCAAACATACCATCTGTACATTCATTGAATGATAACTTTTCCGGTGGTGCATGTAGTTACAGGTATGTGGAGTGCACCTGCCACCAGGACAGCCAGTGTGGCACGGAGCCACAGCACAGCCAGTCCCCCCCCCAGTGAGCACCAGAAGTTGGACAGTGCCCGGCGGGAGAGGGGGAAGACTCCAGCCAGCAAAGCCGCTCATAAGGGTCCCGGGGGGAGTGTCGACTCAGCTGTGACTCCTCCCAAGGTGGGGAAGGGGCAGAAGAAATCTCCAAAGTCTGGGAGGAGCAGCACGGCGGAGAGGACCGCCATCATCCCCGCTGCCCAGGAGGCCACCGCCAGAGTCACTGCCCAGGAGGCCAGCCCCATCGTGACTGGCAAGGAGGCCACCCCCAGAGTCACTGCCCAGGAGGCCAGCCCCATCGTCACTGGCCAGGAGGCCACCGCCAGAGTCACTGCCCAGGAGGCCAGCCCCATCGTCACTGGCCAGGAGGCCACCACCAGCCCCAGAGTCACTGGCCAGGAGGCCACCGCCAGCCACAGCCCAGCTGGCCAGGAGGGCCCCACAAGCCACAGCCCAGCTGACCCATGAAGGACCGCCAGCCACAGCCCTGCTGGGCAATGAAGGACCGCCTTGGCAAGCACCGCTGAACAGGCCAGGGACCGCTGAACAGGGCAAAGACCGCCATGGAATGCACCGCTGAACAGGTCAGACACTGGCAACGCAAGCACCGCTGAACAGGCCAGGGACCGCTGAACAGGGCAAAGACCGCCATGGAATGCACTGCTGAACAGGTCAGACACTGGCAACCCAAGCACCGCTGAACAGGCCAGGGACCGCTGAACAGGGCAAAGACCGCCATGGAATGCACCGCTGAACAGGTCTGACACTGGCAACGCAAGCACCGCTGAACAGGCCAGGGACCGCTGAACAGGGCAAAGACCGCCATGGAATGCACCGCTAGCCCATTTGCGGCTGGGGCAGTGACGCAACTGGGACCGTCACGGGGTGTGTGCTGCACTCTGGGCACCAGTCCCCCTCCAGCACCAGTGGAGACTGTTATCCACTTGAGAGACTGTGGCTTTGCACTCCCCAGGATGGTACAGTGGGCAAACCACCCACTGTAGAGACTTGAGAGACTGTGGCTTTGCACTCCCATGGCTTTGCACTCCCCAGGATTGAACAGTGGGCAAACCACCCACTGTAGAGACTTGAGAGACTGTGGCTTTGCACTCCCCAGGATTGAACAGTGGGCAGCCCACCCACTGCAGAGACTTGAGAGACTGTGGCTTTGCACTCCCCAGGATTGAACAGTGGGCAGCCCACCCACTGCAGAGACTTGAGAGACTGTGGCTTTGCACTCCCCAGGATTGAACAGTGGGCAGCCCACCCACTGCAGAGACTTGAGAGACTGTGGCTTTGCACTCCCCAGGATTGAACAGTGGGCAAACCACCCACTGCAGAGACTTGAGAGACTGTGGCTTTGCACTCCCCAGGATTAAACAGTGGGCAACCCACCCACTGCAGAGACTTGAGAGACTGTGGCTTTGCACTCCCCAGGATACATCAATGGGCATGGAGCCCCCTCGTGGATCTGGAGTGGTGCACTCATCCGGCTGAGGTGCCCCCCCTTCCCTTCCCCCTGAGGTGCCTGTTGTATTTCTATCTGATGCCCCTGCAGTGTTCTCTCCGTTTTGATCAGGTATCTTGTGTGGGCCTCGCCATGCATTTTGGGCCCAGTGGTCCACGGACAATGAATGGTGCATTACCTGCACTACTAATCGTGGTGTATTTTTGGTTTAATGTGTATATATATATGTATATATTTGCTTACTGTATTTTGATATATTACAATGGTTCAACTCATTTCCTTTTGTCTTTGCATTCTTCTGGGAGGGTTGGGGGGTGTTACTGTAATGTATAGATATGCATTGGTGTGTGTGTTGTAGTGGGTGAGGGACGGGGTGGGGGTTGGGATGTTGGTTGTGTGTGTCCCTGTGTTTTTGCCTCCCCCCTCCCCTATGTCATAGGTGCAGTACTCACCGTGGTCTCCACCTCCGGCGTTGATGATCCTCGTATAGGAGCAGGAAGACTATCGCTGGCAGAATATGGAGTTCCGGCTCCATGGTGTCCTGGTTCCTCGTGGGGTGTGTAGCGGTGAATCCGCCCCGGAAAAGGTGGTGGATTGGTAGGTTGTGATACTGTGGGCGGTACATTGTCCCCCGCCTGTCTGTTGGCGGTGACCGCTGCGCTGTTTGTCTGTACCGCCGTGGCGGTCGGAGTGTTAAAGTGGTTGTCTTTGTTGGCGGTTTCCGCCACGGTCATAATTCCAATTTTTTTACCGCCGGCCTGTTGGCGGTTTTACCGCCGCTTTAACACCGTCCGCCAGGGTTGTAATGACCACCTATATGTGTTCCAGTGATTTTTCCTTTTGACTCTTCAGCAGCTTGCTGCCTAAGGCCTTCAAGAGAGGGACAGGTTTCTTGCCCCTTACACAACTGTTCCCTTGTGGGTCCCCCTGGGCCTAGGAGCTCAACCTGATAAGGTTCTAACTCCATGGGCTCAGTTCTCTCAGAGGGCAGAACTTCTTCCTGGGAAGAGAGGTTCTCTTTCTCTTGTTGTGTTGAAGCTGGTTCCCCAGTCTTCTTTCCTTTTCTCTTGGAGGGTTGGGCCCTTTTTCCAGGCTCCAACACCCCTTTTTCACCCTGAGCCTTGCACTGTGCCCTTGTCTTGACACACACCAGTTCAGGGATACCCAGCATGGCTGCATGAGTTTTGATGCTGAGGGCTCCAGGTAATTTCCAAGCAAACAGTCTACAGGGATATTTGAGTAGACCACCACCTGTTTCAGGCCATTGACCCCTCCCCACTCTAAAGTTACCATAGCCATGGGATGTACTTTAGTCTGATTGTCAGCGTTGGTGACTGGATAAGTTTGTCCAGCCAGGTACTGACCAGGCGAAACCAGTTTCTCTGTCACCATGGTGACACTGGCACCTGTATCCCTCAGGCCTTCTACACTTGTCCCATTAATTAAGAGTTGCTGCCTGTATTTTTGCAAATTAGGGGGTCAGGCAGCTGGTGTGGCTAAATCCACCCCACCCTCAGAGACTAATGTAGCTTCAGTGTGAACCCTGATTTGCTCTGGGTACACTGTTGATCCCACCTGGAGACTGGCTATTCCAGTGTTAGCTGGAGTAGAGTTAGAAGTGGAACCTTTCTTGAGACAGGCCTTGTCTCCAGTTTGGTGTCCCTGCTGATTACAGCTACGACACCAGGCCTTTTTGGGATCAAAGTTTTTACCCTTGTACCCAAAATTGGATTGTGAAGAGGCTTTGGACCCTTCCTCCTGAGCAGGTTTTTGGGGCCCTATAGAATACTCTTTACTTTTTCCCTTGGATGTCTCAACACTCTTCCCCTGGGGAGTCTTTGTGACCCCTTTCTTTTGGTCACCCCCTGTGGAAGTCTTGGTCACCCTAGTCTTGACCCAATGGTCTGCCTTCTTTCCCAATTCTTGGGGAGAAATTGGTCCTAGGTCTACCAGATGCTGATGCAGTTTATCATTGAAACAATTACTTAACAGGTGTTCTTTCACAAATGAATTGTACAGCCCATCATAATCATTTACACCACTGCCATGAATCCAACCATCCAGTGTTTTAACTGAGTAGTCAACAAAATCAACCCATGTCTGGCTCGAGGGTTTTTGAGCCCCCCTGAACCTAATCCTGTATTCCTCAGTTGAGAATCCAAAGCCCTCAATCAGGGTAGCCTTCATGAGGTCATAGGATTCTGCATCTTTTCCAGAGAGTGTGAGGAGTCTATCCCTACACTTTCCAGTGAACATTTCCCAAAGGAGAGCACCCCAGTGAGATCTGTTTACTTTTCTGGTTGCACAAGCCCTCTCAAAAGCTGTGAACCATTTGGTGATGTCATCACCATCTTCATATTTAGCAACAATCCCGTTTGGGATTTTCAACATGTCAGGAGAATCTCTGACCCTATTTATGTTGCTGCCACCATTGATGGGACCTAGGCCCATCTTTTGTCTTTCCCCTTCTATGGCTAGGATCTGTCTTTCCAAAGCCAATCTTTTGACCATCCTGGCTAACAGGAGGTCATCTTGATTGAGGCTGCCCTCAATGCTTCCAGAGTTGCTGGACTCTCCTGTGAGAGAAGCAGCATCTCTGACTATCACTTGTGGACTCAGGGTTGGAGGAACCCTGGTCTCCCTAACTAGGAGTGGAGGTGGGAAATCCTCCACATAACTAGCTTCCCCCTCTGGGAAGGTATCTTCAGAGGGGTTGTTTTTAGCAAACTCTGCCAAAAGCTCCTGGAGCTGTACTTTGGTAGGGTTTGAACCAGTCTTTATATTTTTTTTATTTTGCAGAGAGACCTTAACTCTGACATCCTAAGATGCAGGTAAGGGGTGAGGTTGAGTTCCATCACTATCTCATCTGCAGTAGACATTATGGGGGTTATTCTAACTTTGGAGGAGGTGTTAATCCGTCCCAAAAGTGACGGAAAAGTGACGGATTTACCACCAGCCGTATTACGAGTCCATTATATCCTATGGAACTCGTAATACGGCTGGTGGTATATCCGTCACTTTACCGTCACTTTTGGGACGGATTAACACTCCTCCAAAGTTAGAATAACCCCCTATGTTTCTAAAAGTTAAAATACATTTCAAGAATCTAAAACTATCTCTAGAACTTAATTCAAACTTTTACAAAACTTTTAAACTCTAAAAGAAATGCTAACAGGGACTAACACAAGGGCCTAGCAGGACTTTTAAAAATTTAGAAAAATAGCTCAAATTTCAAAAATCAGTTTCTAATGACAATTTTTGGAATTTAGTCGTGTGATTAGGTATTGGCTGAGTAGTCCAGCAAATGCAAAGTCTTGTACCCCACCGCTGATCCACCAATGTAGGAAGTTGGCTCTGTATGCACTATTTCAAAGTAAGAAATAGCATGCACAGAGTCCAAGGGTTCCCCTTAGAGGTAAGATAGTGGCAAAAAGAGATCATTCTAATGCTCTATTTTGTGGTAGTGTGGTCGAGCAGTAGGCTTATCAGAGGGTAGTGTTAAGCATTTGTTGTACACACACAGGCAATAAATGAGGAACACACACTCAAAGACAATTCCAGGCCAATAGGTTTTTGTATAGAAAAATATATTTTCTTAGTTTATTTTAAGAACCAGAGGTTCAAGATTTACAAGTAATACTTAAAATGAAAGGTATTTCACTTAGGTAACTTAGGAACTTTGAATCAGCAAAATAGCATGTACAGTTTTCACAAAAATGGCAATAAGCTATTTTAAAACTAGACACTGTAATTTTCAACAGTTCCTGGGGGAGGTAAGTGTTTGTTAGTTTTGCAGGTAAGTAAACCGCCTACAGGGTTCAAAGTTGGGTCCAAGGTAGCCCACCGTTGGGGGTTCAGGACAACTCCAAAGTTACCACACCAGCAGCTCAGGGCCGGTCAGGTGCAGAGGTCAAAGTGGTGCCCAAAACGCATAGGCTTCAATTGGAGAAGGGGGTGCCCCGGTTCCAGTCTGCCAGCAGGTAGGTACCCGTGACTTCGGAGGGAAGACCAGGGGGGTTTTGTAGGGCACCGGGGGGGACACAAGTCAGCACAAAAAGTACACCCTCAGTGGCACGGGGCGGCCGGGTACAGAGTGCAAACAGGCTTTGGGTTTGCAATGGAGTTCAATGGGAGACCCAGGGGTCTCTTCAGCGAAGCAGGCAGGCAAGGGGGGGCTCTTCGGGGGAGCCAACACTTGGGCAAGGGAGAGGGCCACCTGGGGGTCGCTTCTGCACTGGAGGTCGGATCCTTCAGGTCCTGGGGGCTGAGGGTGCAGTGCCTTTACCAGGCATCGGGTTCTTAGAAGCAGGCAGTCGCGGTCAGGGGGAGCCTCTGGATTCCCTCTGCAGGCGTCGCTGGTGGGGTTCAGGGGGGTCAACTCTGGCTACTCACAGGGTCGCAGTCTCCCGGGAGTCCTCCCTGTGGTGTTGTTTCTCCGCAGGTCGAGCCGGGGGCGTCGGGTGCAGAGTGCAAAGTCTCACGCTTCCGGCGGGAAACGTGTTGTCTTTAAAAGTTGCTTCTTTGTTGCAAAGATGTTTCTTCTTTGGAGCAGAGCCGCTGTCCTCGGGAGTTCTTGGTCCTTTTAGATGCAGGGTAGTCCTCTGAGGCTTCAGAGGTCGCTGGACCCTGTGGAACGCGTCGCTGTTGCACTTTTTGTTGAAGTGGGGAGACAGGCAGGTAAAGCTGGGGCCAAAGCAGTTGGTGTCTCCGTCTTCTCTGCAGGGCTTTCAGGTCAACAGTCCTTCTTCATCTTAGGTTGCAGGAATCTATTTAGCTAGGTTCTGGAAGCCCCTAAATACTCAATTTAGGGGTGTGTTTAGGTCTGGGGGGTTAGTAGCCAATGGCTACTAGCCCTGATGGTGGCTACACCCTCTTTGTGCCTCCTCCCTGAGGGGAGGGGGGCACATCCCTAATCCTATTGGGGGAATACTCCATCTGCAAGATGGAGGATTTCTAAAAGTCAGAGTCACCTCAGCTCAGGACACCTTAGGGGCTGTCCTGACTGGCCATTGACTCCTCCTTGTTTTGCTAATTATCTCCTCCAGCCTTGCCGACAAAAGTGGGACCGTGGCAGGATGGGGCGGGCATCTCCACTAGCTGGATTGCCCTGGGGTGCTGTAACAAAGGGGGTGAGCCAGGTGTTACAGTTCCTGCCGGGGGATTTGAGAAGAACCTCCTCCCAGCACAGGCTTTGTTACTAGCCACAGAGTGACAAAGGCACTCTCCCAATGTGGCCAGCAACATGTCTGATGTGTGGCAGGCTGGTAAAACTAGTCCACCCACACTGGAAGTTGGGTATGTTTTCAGGGGGCATCTCTAAGATGCCCTCTGGGGTGTATTTCACAATAAAATGTACACTGGCATCAGTGTGCATTTATTATGCTGAGAAGTTTGATACCAAACTTCCCAGTTTTCAGTGTAGCCATTATGGTGCTGTGGAGTTCGTGTATGACAGACTCCCACACCATATACTCTTATGGCTACCCTGCACTTACAATGTCTAAGGTTTTGCTTAGACACTGTAGGGGCATAGTGCTCATGCATCTATGCCCTCACCTATGGTATAGTACACCCTGCCTTAGGGCTGTAAGGCCTGCTAGAGGGGTGATTTATCTATGCCGTAGGCAGTGTGAGGTTGGCATGGCACCCTGAGGGGAGTGCCATGTCGACTTAGTCATTTTCTCCCCACCAGCACACACAAGCTGGCAAGCAGTGTGTCTGTGCTGAGTGAGGGGTCTCCAGAGTGGCATAAGACATGCTGCAGCCCTTAGAGACCTTCCCTGGCATACCCATACATGGGGTACCAGTTACAAGGGACTTACCTGGATGCCAGGGTGTGCCAATTGTGGAAACAAAGGTACAGGTTAGGGAAAGAACACTGGTGCTGGGGCCTGGTTAGCAGGCCTCAGCACACTTTCAAATCACAACTTGGCATTAGCAAAGGCTAAAAGTCAGGGGGTAACCATGCCAAGGAGGCATTTCCTTAGACAGTGACACAGTCAAAAACACACTGGCATCAGGCAGAAATTGGGGGTAACATACCAAAAAGAGGATACTTTCCTACATACATTCACACTGCACTAGGCACATGATGACTCCAGTCACATTAACAACAAAGTCCTGGGTCTGCTTGCAACACACTCAGCTAGGCCTCCAAATAGATTAAGCCATATTTTGCATAGCCACTGCCTTGCCTGCCCTGTTGGCAAGATGACATTTCAGGCCATCCTCCCTAGTGCTATTGATCTGCACATTTCTGCAGCAGCTTGAGTCAACATGAATTGGCATGCTTCAGACATGGCATGACAATACACCTAATACCATGTTTACTTGGCACAGTAGGATTAACTGCAACTTACCTTTGTACCTGGTCTCTGCTTACTGTAACTTGCCTCAGCACCTCAGGCGGCCATTCGGCCCTCAACTTGTGTACCGAGCACAGTGTCTACTAACTTGTGCCCCCAATCCTGGATCCTGAGATGCAGCACAACACTTCAGACAATTATGGTCCATACCCAAGTTGAAGAGGACACCCCGTGGCAAGGGCACAGGACTATAGAGTTAGGGTGCGTGGTAGGGATTCTGTGGGCCAGTGGGGTGAGGCCCCTGGGGATAATCGTTTCCAGGACACCATGAGCCACATCCTGGGGGTCTATCAGGAGTCCCAAGGCATGATAAGCCAGGTCTTGACTGAATTCCGGAAAGTCAAGTAGCCAGAAAGGGAAATGCATAGAAACATGCCGTAACAAATGGAGCCCACAATACCAACATGGCCTCCCTGACAGAGGTGCTAATGGACATTCATACAACCTTGAGCAGGGCTTTCCAACAACAGTCTGTCCTTCCTCATCAACACCAGGCACATCAATGTCAGTTCCAGCCACTGGAAGAGAGGCCTTGCGGGAGGAAGAACCTGCCCTAGACACCCTTGCCCCTGTAGCAGCAGATTCCCCACTGCAGCCCCACCCCCAGACGAGTGGGGACTGTTAGGAACAAGGATGTGTGACTCATACTGAGTCAAAATGCATATTTCAGGGTCATCATCAAAACGTTTTATTCGGTATGAAAATAATCAACCATAAAAATAGATAAACAACACAGCACATAAAACCAGAATTCGTTAGAACACTATATAAATCCCCTCATATCCTACTAGACAATATATACACAAATAAAAGATTACAATCCAGAATTCATTAAAAGAATAATAAATCAATCAAGTTAAAACATTTTTTAAATCATTTAAAAATACTCTAGATTATTCCACCAGGTAATAGCTCCCTTCAGAAAATACCCCAACCCCCGCCACACCAATGCGTCAGAAGCCATGCGCAGCCACAAAAAAGCTGGGTGATATTGCACAAAAACCTTCGGCCTCAGCAGGGGGAGTGAGAAGCGACGCCTAAGGGGCACATAAAATCACAAAACAAAGTAAAGTGAATCAAAGACTGTGGAAACACTCCATCACGGGGGCAAAGATTGATGGATTTTTCATCATACTGACCTAACGGAAATCATAGGTTACTTCTAATAACCCCTAGAAAGAATCGCGAGTTGAGAGTCCTTTCCCTCACATTTCTTATCTCCAAGAGATGGGGCTCAGGACCCACCCCCGTCTTTAACATTATAAAATCCCTTACAGATTTTTTACTTAAAACCTCGTCCTCCCTTTAAGCCCCAAGATTTTTAGGGAATTCGCTTTTGCCCAATATTTATCACGGCTGGTCAGACCCTCAGGAGCCTCAAACATGTCCGACCGCCCCAATGCATAGGCTACCTTTCTTATATACATCAGCCAGGGAATATCATTCACATGATCCCAGGCCAAACAATACCGCAGGATCTCTCTATTAAAAGAGGCACGTTCATTAATTCAGATGGAGATCCATAACAAGAGGGGAGCAAGCTGTATGGTATCTTGTACAAACTCAAGATCTAATTCAATGTGCAGACATAAGCCAGATGTATTTTGACCAACTCCTAGCAGTCTTCTGCAAAAGCGATTTTCCTCTACTGCAGGGGCCCTGTTATCTGTGTACCCCCAGAGTGCAGCCCCATACAGCAGGACTGGGAGGCATTTACACCTATAAACTTTGAGCAGGGGCTTACTAGGTTTATTTCCCACCCTTGCAGCAAAATCGAACGTGGCACCAACTGTGGCATTAAAATGCACCCCTCTCCTAGAAATACAGGGTTTCCAGGTGGCTTTGTCATCGAAATTAACCCCTAAATAGGTGAAATCCTGAACCTTACTAATTACTTGTTCTTTAATCTTCAGTTCCCCCACCCTACTAAGAGGTTTCCCAAAGACCATAAAATGTGATTTTTTACAATTGATCACTAAATCTATGGCTGACATGAAAGATTTATAGGCTCTAACTGCTTCTCGAAGACCATTCATAGTACGGGCCATAAGCACCGCGTCATCCGAATAGATCAATATGGGGACACTGTTACCATTCATTTTAGGAGCATCCCTACAACGTTCCACTAGAAAATCAAACAATCCATTAGTATACAAAAGAAAGAGTGTAGGTGCCAGGACAGATCCCTGGCACACACCCCTATTTAGCTCAAGGCGTCCGAACATTCCCCAGTTGTCCCTACCCTCACATTTGAATTAGTTCGTAAGTGGAGGTACCGAAGCAACTCCACAATTTGGGAATCCATGCCTAACCGATTTAACCTCTCCCACAGCTTAACCCGATTTACCTTGTCAAAGGCACAGCTAAGATCCATAAAAGCAAGATATAGGGTGCCTTTCCTAGCTTGTGTATATTTCCCAATCACCATCAACAGATTTAGACACTGTTCCTGGGTACCAAGTCCTTCCCTGAAGCCGTACTGTACCCGGCTCAAAAGTTTGTTTTCAGCCATCCAATCCTCAATGCGCCTTAAGATAATCCGGCCCAAAATGTTGTCCAAAGAGTCAAGATGGGAAATAAGGCAATATGACTTGGGATCATTTCAGTCCCCCTTTTTAAACACAGGAATAATACAAGCCGATCTCCAGGTGGCAGGAATTCCCACACTAACCGCTGCATTAAGGACATTTAACAAAATGGGTGCCCATAACTGGGGACAAAATTTAAAGAGATCCATAGGAATTGAATCAGGGCTTTGAGTCATACCCTGCAACATTCCATCAAATAAGGCATATTTCAGGGTACAGACCCTCAGACCACAGAAGAGAGGGATTTGTCAGACATTGTGCCTGAGCTGGCGACATACCACACCAAAGTAATCCAACAACACATAATCCAAGATACAGACAGATGGCAGTAAAATAGTCCCTGATCACAGGCCAATCATATTCCAAAGCCCATGCATCTGGTGGTATGACATGAACATATGTCAGTGTTGTGGCACAGGCACTGTGGCCTGCAATGATGAAACACATCTTCAGCTTTAGACAGGTGATGCAAAAAGAGTGTTTAGCCAATGTGAAGGAAAAATGACTTGATCAAAAGCTAGTACTATATATTTTCAGACCACATGATGACACAAATAATGCACCAGGCCCACCACGAGACACAAAACAATGCAATGTGCACTTCTGTACCTCCACCCAAACACTGTGTGACACAGGGCTCATACGTCCAAACTCTGCAACCTACATTACCTGGAACAGTCCATGCCCAATATTTATGTCAGTACAGCATGAAATACCTGCCAATGTCACAACTCTTAAACGCCCACAAGAATATGCCATGGGGAAAGTACTTGTACAAAGAACAAAACAAGGAGTATAGGCTTAAAACCATGAATGTGACACAAGTCACATAGCAAGAAAATAGAAAATAAAGTACATCACAAGGAAACTGACACAAACAAAGTAACATCATCAAAGTGGGGGTGTGTCAAAAGCCATCTTGTCAAGCAGACTTTGGCAAAATATTGCACAATATCAGCTCCCTAGCTGTTTCCAAAACACTCAATTCCACACATTCTCACAACCACAGTTCATTGTACAGTCACATTCATGACATCACATGACATACTTACACTCATGAAAAATAGCTGTTGATGAGATCCCAGCAAGTCAGTTCCTTCCTCTTTACCACTATCATCTTCACTTGTCATTTGAGGAGTCCCACCCAGTGGCACTGCAGGCTCCCCCTCCTCTGGAATGTACAGGATATTCTGACACACTTTACCGGGTGAGAAGACGAGGGCTCCATCAGTCCTGTCCAGACAGTGAAATCTGGCCTTCAGGAGCTAAAAATACAGTTCCACTGGCTGCCGTGTTCTTCCATGGGCCTCTTAGAAGCAGACTTTCCCTGCTGTAGTTGGATTCCTCAGCGGCGTCAACAACCAAGGATGGCTTGGATATGCTGAGTCTCCTGTCGAGGTATGGGGCATAAGTGCAAAAATTAGTCCATCACTTCATGATTATAGCACCTGACATTGCACACACACAACCAGGACAGACATAACTTACAAACCATGTAGACCCTCTCTGGGTGCAGTTGTGACATCAGCTTGGATATGGTGCTGTTCCTCATTATGAAGGAACCATGGGCTGAACTTGGATAACGGGCACAGACATGTGAGATCTAGAGATCCACCAAACAGATAACTTGCATGTTCATAGAATGGAAGTTACTTCTGTTCCAATAGACTTGCCCAGAGCCCTGCGGAGGCACCAAGCCAACATGCGTGCCATCAAATTCCACCACCACATGTGGGAAGTGGCCAAAACTATAAAAGTCAGTTTTCTCATTGGCTAAATTCTCACATCGGCGGAACCTGATATAGCTGTCAATGTGTTACAACATTGCTGAGAGGAAATCCTTCAACACCAGACTGAACAAAGGTTGGGCCATACCAGCAGATAGGTCTACTGTATGTTGGAAGGACCCTCTAGCTAGGAAGTACAATACTGACATGATTTGTACAATGGGTGGTATGTGGGTTGGATAATTAATAGCTGGCATCAGATTTGGCTCCAACTGACAGCCTAAGTCGACTATTTTGTGCCTATTCAGGTGGTAGAGCACGATGGTGTGGCGTTCTTCCATGGTCTGAAGGCCTGGCAGTGGACAGCAGTCAGGAGGTTGTTGCAACCTCCCTCTCCCAGGATACCTATGTGTGAAAGGACATGATTTGTAACATTAGTCAGTGTGTCCCCAGCAACATACATGATGTATATCAACAATATCATGTGACAAAGCATTTCAGACTGGATAGACATGACACCCAGTACACATCACAGCTGGTAATTACACAAGTGTCACATTTGTTCACAACATGGATTTGGACTAAACTCAAAGATGTGCTACATTGTCCCTCGAAATGTGACTGTATTTTCCAACCGCCAAAATGACCATCGGCGGTGGTGGCCCATGCACCGCTGTTAAAAGCCATCTGTTGCCTGAAGCTTGCTGATTTGTTGTGTTGTGGATTTTAGGGGCATGTCTCCCTGTCAGTTTGCCCATAATGTACATTTCCATGCCAAATGTGTGGCCTATCAGAGAAACATTGGTACTGCCTCCATGACTACATTAGGACAAATTTCACTTGAGGAAGTTTGCATTGTGAATCTAATTCCAGTGTGACATGAGTATTTCCATGTCACCTTCTCCAGGCTATTGTACTGTTGTCAGCAACATGGCATGTTCTGGGAGCATTATTTCTTATTGTTGTGTTAATATGTATGTGCTAAATGTATGTCTGCATTACCATGTGTGAGATCTGTGGGAATACAGTTGGCATTGGCCTACTATTGTATGACAACAGGTAAGTGATACATGCTCCATGAGGCAAAGAATTGAAGGTGATGTGGTCTCCTACTTGTTCAATGGTTACTGTGATTGCACAACTTCAGCCATGCAATTGTAGTTGTCTAGATTCTCATTTTGAAGTGGGCAACTGTTGACAGTTCAGATGGCATGCATGCATATGGTATCGTACATCTAAGGGCCACTTAGGTGAGTTTGTTGCCGGAGCCTACTTGATATCCTAGTAAAATGTGCTAATCACAGCTGCTGTTTAAGTGTGATCATTGACTTGTGATGACCCTATTTCTCTTTGTATTTTCAGCATCAGCCCAGGGAAGTGAAGAAAAAAGGGCACAGCTGAGTGTGGAAGCATCTGGTCACAGGACCTCAGGTCCAGATACGACTGACACAGAGGGACTCAGTGGCCCGGAGGGTGAGGGCAGTGCCACGGAGGAGACCGGATCTATATCCTTATCATCAGATTCTTCCTTCTGTGGCCACTTCCTAGTGGTGGCACACCCACTGGGACATACTCCAGTACCATCTTTGTCTACCACCCCCATTTTTATTGCCACCCTCCCTATTGCTCCCCACCCAGTTAGCTGGTCCCACTCACCAAAGAGAGGAGACATCTCCATTGCAGCAGGCACCCCTGCCCCAGCCCCTGTTACCCTGCTGCCCTGAGTGAGGAGGCTATTGACCTCCTGAGCAGTATCTCTGTGGGACAGACTGCCATTGTGAATGCCATCCAGGGGTTGGCCTGCCAATTTCAGAATACCAATGCTTTCCTAGAAGGCATTCATAGTACAATGTCTGGCCGACAGAAATCTTTTCAGGCTCTGGCCTCCTCAATGACAGCAGTCAGTTATCCCCCTACCTTCCGTTCCCCCTTGCAGGAGGGTGGCCTGGTTTGTAGTGGGTACCTTGGGTACGTACACCTTATACCAGGTCCAGTTATCCCTTATTAGTGAAATGTAGTAGTGTTCTAGCAGCTTAGGCTGATCGAGGTAACTATAGCAGAGCAGCTCAGGCTGAACTAGGAGACATGCAATGCTCATGCAATACCACTCATAATTACACAGTACTTATACACAACTAAAGACAATACTCAGGGTTACCAAAAATAAAGGTAGTTTATTTGGGTGACACAGTACAAAAAATATCTTAGAGGCAATGCTCCTTCTGGAGGTAAATATTATACCTACTGTATAAACTAGACACCAAAATAAGGTAAGTAATTAGACATAGGATAGCGCAAACAATAGGAAATGCTATAGAATGCAATAGGAAAGGGGCAACACAAACCATATCATAAGAAAGTGGAATGCGAATCACAAATTCCCCCTAGACAAGTGTAGGGTGTGCAGAATAGCTGGGAGAGTAAGAATACAGTAAAGGTAAGTAAATTACCCCACCCCAAAGCCCAGAAAAGCAGGAGTAAAGTACTGTAAGTTTCCTTAGGACACACTACACCTTGTGATTGGAGTTATTGCAAGAACCAACCAAGTCCGCAAACAACAAACAGTGGATTCCAGGACCTGAAGACCTGCAAAGGAAGGAGACCAAGTCCAGAAGTCGAAAGAAGGAGCCCCTGCCAACCCAGAAGAGGGTGCAAAAGAAGAGTCTATCTGGACCCAGGAGGGATCTGGGGGCCTCAACTCTCTGTGAGGAAAAAGAGGGGGCTCTCAGCACTTCAGAGAGCCCTTAAAGGACCAGATTGCACCCACGGGAGTCCCAGAACATGGGGACAAAGGAGGTGCAAAATGTGGTTGGTGCAGCACTACACAGGAAGGTCCCACGCCACCGGAGAACATCTCAGCGAGTTGAGCATCACAGGATAGAGTGCTGGGGACCTGGGCCAGGCTGTGCACAAAGGAATTTTGCCAATAGTGCACAGAGGCCTCAGGAGGTGAAGAAGATGTGGTGCACAGGGGTACTGTCATTCTGGGGAAAGGCAAGGTCTTACCTCCTCCAAATTGCAACAGCAGGACCTCAGGACAGTCTGTGTCGATGTGGTCCACCCTCTGTGTTCCAAAGAGCATGCTCGTTGCTGTGAGAGGAGTCCAGGAGAACCGGTCTTCGACTTAGAAGGTGCCTGCATGAGCAGGGGAGTGACTCCGTCACCCCACGGGAGATTTCTTCAGTCCTTCTGGTGCAGGGTGAAGACAGGGAGTCTCCCAAGCATTCACACCATGGAAACTGTTGCAGTTGCTGACTGGAGCTGAAGTTGCAGAAGAAAAGTATCCCTTGTGCATACTTTGTTGCTGTTACAGTGGTTTCTGGATCAGGCTGCGGTTGATCTGAGGTCAGAGGATAAAGCAGTAGTTGCAGAGGATTCCTGCTGGAAACTTGCAAGTAGACTCTGAAGAGAACCCATAGGAGATACCCTAAATAGCCCTGAGAGGGGGATTGGCTACCTTATCAGGTAAGGACCTATCAGGAGGGGTCTCTGATGTCACCTCCTGGCAGTGGCAGCTCAGAGCCCTCCAGAGTGCCCCCACACCTTGCAAAGCACAATGGCTGAAGTCTGGGACACACTGGAGGAGCTCTGAGCCCCACCCCTAGGGTGGTGATGGGCAGGGGAGTGGTCACTCCCCTATCTTTTGACCAGTTTCGCACCAGAGCAGGGAACAAGGGGTCTCTGAACCGGTGTAGACTGGCTCATGCAAGGAGGACACCATCTGTGCCCTTCAAAGCATTTCCAGAGGCTGGAGGAGGCTATGCCTCCCCAGCCTGTAACACCTATTTCCAAAGGGAGAGGGTGTAACACCCTGCTCCCAAAGGAAATGCTTTGTTCTGCCTTCTTGGGACTGAGCTGCTCAGACCCCAGGAGGGCAGAACCCTGTCTGTGAGGTAGCAGCAGCTGTAGCTGCAGTGAAAGCCTCAGAGAGCTGGTTTGGCAGTACTGAGGGGTCCATAGTGGAGCCCTCAGGATCCATGGAATGGGCTCCCCCATACCAGATTTGGAATGGGGGGACAATTCCATGATCTTTGACACCTTATATGGCCATATTTGGAGTTACCATTGTGAAGCTACATATAGATATTGACCTATATGTAGGGCACCCATATAATGGCGTCCCCACACTCACAAAGTCTCGGGAAATGGCCCTGAAATATGTGGGGGCACCTTTGCTAGTGCAAGGGTGCCCTCACACTTAGTAACTTTGCACCTAACCTTCAGCAAGTGAAGGTTAGACATATAGGTGACTTATAAGTTACTGAAGTGCAGTGAAAATGGCTGTGAAATAACGTGTGCATTGTTTCACACAGGCTGCTGTGGCAGCTCTGTGAAAGGGTTTGTCTGAGCTCCTTATGGGTGGCTAAAGAAATGCTGCAGCCCATAAGGATCTCCTGGAACCCCAATGCCCTGGGTACCTAGGAACCATATACTAGGGACTTATATGACGGGTCCATGTGCCAATTGAAATTGGTAAATGAAGTCACTAGCCTATAGTGACAAATTTAAAAGCAGAGCGAGCATAAGCACTGAGGTTCTGATTAACAGAGTCTCAGTGACACAGTCAAGCACTATACAGACACAGACATTAGGCCATAAACTATGAGCACTGGGGTCCTGACCAGCAAGATCCTAGTGAGACAGGCAAAAACATATTGACATACAGGTAAAAATGGGGGTAACATACCAAGAAAGATCCTACACCCCTCTACCTCCCTTTTCCCAATCCAAATCCCCTGTTCGCCTACCTGTCCCAAGCACACAGACAGATCCACATGCACCCATCTCAACACACAAAAGCAGCACACATAAACACAAACACCTCAAAACACACCGGCACGCAAGCACTCAATATACACCCACAACATCAGTCACCACTTTCCCAGACACACCCACCTCCCCCACGGCCCACATATCTACATCAAACATACCCCTAGTCACCACCATAACAGGCAGTGACACATTCACCACACCCACCATACCCGCAGACACCACCCAAACAGACACACTGATATCGCCCACATCCACCATACCTGCAGCCTCTAAGACATGAAAACGCCCACACTAAGAAATGCAGCAGACGCCACTCAAACATAAGCATACCTCAAACATGCACATCCCCAAGCCATCCACACCAATACACCAGACAACCACTCCCTCAACCTCCAAATCCCCACCCCTTTCTGATGACCGTCTCTGTGTTTTTTTTTTAACTTGCCCTTTCCCCTCCACCCCATCTCAAAACCATGATGCCCCAACCTACATCCCAACCCATTCCTCCAACCTCCAAGTATTCCCCTGTCACACCTGCCCCCCGCAAGCACACATACCTCTCCCCCCAAGAAGATGTCCTCCCCTCCAAAAAAACAACCCACCCCTCAGAAACACAGACCCACCCATCCCAAATATAACCCACCACCACCACACTACTACCTCCCCCCAAGGATGACCCTTGAGGTGCCTGTATGCAACTTGATGGCCCTTCATGTGGAGGTTGCCTGGCAGTGATAGGAGTCAAGTGTGGACATAGTACTCTGCACTGAATAAATGATGGACTGGCCAAGGCCTTGGACATTTCACATTTGCTATAAAATAAACTAAAATATTTGTTTTTTGGGTATACATTTGCCCTGCATTCCCTTTTTACCTTTATGTTGTTCCTGAGTAACCTGTGTTGTCTACCTACAGTTGTGTGTGTTTCAGCCTGCTTGCTGATCCATTTGCTGTTTGCTGGGCAGTGCTGGTGTCACCCAAGACATGGGTAGATGTTGACTATATGGATATGTATTTGATAATGTAATTGTGTTGTCATTGCATTGTGTTCTGTTTGGTATGGTAAGTATTTCTTCTTCTATGGTCCAATGTCAGCTTGAATGGTGTTAGACTTGTCCCCCTGATACGGATTGTAGATCCATCTCATAAGTGGCAGCTTGAGTTTGGTGAGTGCAGACATGTAGGGTGTTCAATTGTGCTACCTTTGTTTGCATATGGCTGTGTATGTGTCCATTTTGATGTGCGTATCTTGCTGCAACTTCATCTAGATGTATGGCCCATGCAGTTGCAGTTTTGTGTGATTTCTTGACTTGCATTTCCCCATTCTGCAGATAGGCATGTCACTTGGCTCTACTATTGTTTGTCCTGAAATACATGCAGGGACAGTTTCTGTGCAAATATTGTTTTAAGGGCATGTGCAAAGTGATATGTGTCCCAGTGCAGCATCCTTCCCTGAGTGCTCCTGATGCCCTCATCCCTATTGTATAGGTATTGTTTGCACAGTGAATATTTGTCACTCTGTCTATTGTGCATCGCATTTTCCTTCCATTGTGTTGCAATGTGTGTGATGTATGGATGCATTGAAGGGCTGGTTCTTGGGAGAGGTGTTTGTGTTCCATGACACATCATAAATATGTGTGTTGTAGTCCATGGCATTTGTGCAATGTGAGGGTTTCAGCTATATTGGTAGATGCTGTGTTGTTGGTGTTGTGTACACTTCACTGTCCATGTGCCTAAAATGTGCAGACGTATGTTTTTGTGTAGTATTTTGGTGCAGTGTGAATGACCTGCTCAAAGGGGGTGTTTTATGGCTGTGAGTGTGTCACTCTTTGTGAATGATTCTGACTGTGTACACAATGACAGATATACTTGACCCACATAACTTGACCCCCATATCATGTGGATTACGGCACAATGATCTGTTGTTGAGCTTAATGACACATGTCGATGTGTGTACTTATGGTAGATCGCATCCACTGCGACATGGATTTTGGGCTCCGTCAATGAACAGCAGCAGCTGCAGGATATGTTTGATGGGGTTCATGGCCGTGCAGGGTGTGTAAGGCTGCCTGCAGGTGAGTTGCTCCCTTTATACTCTCTGTTTCGAATTGCTGATATGCGGTGTTTGGACCACCATGGTCACATTGGCAGTGTGCAACCTCATAATGTGTCCGGTGTCAACACTGTCTCCGCTGCCCAGTTTGTGATGTCTTGGGACCACGGCGGTCTGTACTGCCTGGCTGTGTCGGTGGGACCATGGCAATCATTGCTCCATAGGCCCGCATGACTCGTAATATAGTGGTCTGACCACCAAGCTGATGGCGGGCGGACTGCCACCACCACCATGGCGGTGCATGGACCTCCAAACTTGTAATAAGACCCAATATCTAAAAACAAGTTAGTGTAGCAAATCTCTCAATTAAGATACATTTAAACTGAAAATTAGTCAAATATAAATATGTAATAAATGGTGAAATCAAATCTAGGTGGCAATGCTATGTGAAGCAGGGCATATCCCCTGCATTACAGGAAACTTTTAGCACTATGGTGAGAACATGTACAATTTAAAATAGTAGTTAGTTTGAATTATCTGTGATTTTACTGAGTAGTTGGGTTAAAGGACTGAGGATCACTAAATAAATTATCTGAATCATATCAATTACTGTTGGTTCAATTATGGAAGGAGAGAATATGAGTGATTGTTTAAGATATCATTTGAATTGGTGGGAAAACATGGATGAGAAAATTAAAAGCAAAATGATTATTATAGCATTACGGCAGTGCTGTGTACATTGAAAATATTACCCCAAACATTCTTAAAAATCGCACTATGTCTATTATTGTGATATTAATAATTCAATTACCTTATTCTCAAATTAGTAGTATATATACACAATAAACATTTTAATTCATGATTAAAATCAGAGTTAAAAATCAGAAAGAAAGAAATGTACTAATCATACAATTGATATTTGTAATGGTCAGTCTTCATCTACGGTATATGCAATGAAAATTCTAGAGTCAGAATCATGAGATCTTCAAAAAATATGCAGTTCATCATCAAGTAGCCTAACATAAACCGTTGGCATGGAAAGTTAAATGTCACCCATGTACTACTGCACTACTGTGCCGTCGACAATATGACAAGATAAACATGACTCCAGGTCTACCCCTGTGGCTTGACTGCAGCAATTTTAAAACTGCAGCCGACCTGTCAAAATGGCCCTTTTTACCTGTTAAATATTATTAGGTTATCCCTATGTAGGCCTTTTAGCCATCAAGACACAAAGAAAACCTGGGTAGCAATAATAAATATTAATTCTGCTATCTCAGAATAAGGACCATCTTGAAAAATGATTAAATGACTAGTTTTAATAGTTATTAAAGCCCACCTTAATAGTATATTCTGATTTTTTATAACTATTAAGGTCAAAGGATGTTTAGAAAGTTACCTTTCCATTGCCTGCAGCTTCTGAAGGCTAATGTGCTTTAGACTCCAACTGTCACCCAGCTGGTGAATAGTCCTGATGAAGTGAAAACTGCTCCCAGAGTCTGAACAATGGCCTGGCTATGTGGAGGAGTTTTTGCTCCCTTAGGAGGTAAGTAATACACAAATTATAAACAGTAGTATGCAGAAATAGGCGTAAAAATAGTTAGAAAACAGTGCAATTAGTGAAAATCACAATATTTAGAAATGGGCCTAGGGGGAGCACAAACCATATGCTATGAAAGTGGAATTCGAAAGTCTGTCCCCCACCTAGGCAAGTGTAGTGTGTAGAGGGGAATTGGGAGTACTAGGAAAGCCCAAAGGTAAGGACCACAACTAACCCCAGCGACCAGGAAACCAGGAGTAAATCACTGTAAGTTTCCTAGAACACACACAGAGAAGTAAAGAAGAATATTGCAAAACCCAGAAAAGACACCAAGACACCAACAGTGGATGCCCGGACAAGAAGACCTGTGGAAAAAGGGGACCAAGTCCAAGAAACACAGAAGAGTCCAGGAATGGCAGGAGCCCCTACCCACTAGGATGAAGGTGCAAAAAGAGAACCACCGGTGAAGAAGAAGAGTCAGCACTGCACCCAAGAATGCAAAATCAGGTTCCTGGAGGGTGCTGGTGATGTTCCACACCGGATGGAGGATTACAGTTGATGTTGCATTGTCAGAATCCGCCAACAAGCCTTGAAACACGCAAAGCTCGTGGTTAGTGGAAAATGGCGCTGCCGGAGACTAGGGAGGACCAGGTGGACTCTACCCAGGAGACGGAGTCAGAGGGGGCCCTCAGTGACACAGAGAGCTCACAGAAGACCAGGCAGCACACACAGGAGTCCCACAGAATGGGGACACAAAAGTTGCAGAAGAGGCCCATGCAGCACTCTGAGAAAAATTCCCACGGCGCCGGAGAACCACTCAGGGAGATGTGCGTCACAGGATAGAGTGCTGGGGGCGGGAGCTTCAAGATGCATGATGAGTTTGGAGGAAGGATGCCAACAAGCCTTGGCAACTGCAAATGATGCAGCGCATGGGGCTACTGTCTTGCATGAGGAGGCAAGGTGTTGCCTCCACCAAAGTCGGACAGTTGGAAGAGAGGACTGTCGGGACCACTTCAGTCCACCACCCATGATGGAGGATCCACGCAGCTCAGCAGGAGAGGGGATCCACGCAGCCGGTCGTCATCGCAGTTGGTGCCTGCAGAAGCAGGGGAGTGACCCCTTCACCCCAAGGGAGATTCCTTTGTTCTTCTGATGCAGGCTGAAGACGGGCTGTCCTCAGAAGATGAACGACCAGGGAAATGTTGCAGTTGCATTTGCTTGAGCCAGAGATACAATGTAGCAGAAGGTGTCTTGCTTCTTTGTTGCAGCTTGTAGGGTCCTGAAGAGTCCAGATGCAGTTTCTTTAGGGAGAAGTCGAAGTGGAGGTGGCAGAGGATTCCTGCTGGAGTCTTGCAATCCAAATCTGGGGAGCCACCCAAGAGAGAGACCCTAAATAACCCTCAAATTGGGATTGGTCACGTAGCTGGGTGACCACCCATCAGGAGGGGGATCTGATATTACGTGCTGGCACTGGCCACTCAGATACCCCCACAGATCCCTGCCAACCTTGAATCCAAGATGGCAAAACCCTGGGACCCTCTGGAGGAGCTCTGAACACCACCCTTTCCTTTGTCCAGTTTTGTGTCAGAGCAGGGACTGTGGGTCGCTTAACAGGTGTAGACTGGTTAATGCAAGGAGGGCACCAAATGTGCCCTTTAAAGCTTTTCCAGTTGCTTGGGGAGGCCAACCCTCCCAAGTCTGTAACACCTATTTCCAAAGGGAGAGGTTGTAACATCCCTCTCCCAAAGGAAATAATTTGTTCTGCTTTCCTGGGCTCGAGCTTCTCAAGCAAAAGGAGGGCAGACACCTGTCTGGGAGGTGGCAGCAAGTTGGGCTGCTTGGAAACCCTCAGAAGGCTGTAATACTGGAGGTCCTCTAAGGAGCTCCCAGAGTACATAGAATCATACAACCAATGCTTGCAAAAGCCTTGGGGTATGATTCCAACATGTTTGATACCAAACATGCCTATGTTCAGAGTTACCATTATGTAGCTGGACATAGGTAGTGACCTATGTCCAGTACACGCATAAAGTCTGGGAAAATGGACCCGGAGTTTGTGGGAGCAACTCTGCTAGTGCAGGGGTGTCCTCACACACAGGTGCTTTGCACCCTGCCCTCTGGGCTAGAAGGTCTGCCATAGGGGTGACTTATAAGTGACCTGGTGCAGTGAAAAATGGAAGTGAAAGGGTGCTTGCACCTTTTCACGCAGGCTGCAATGGCAGTCCTGCAGAAGCCTTTGCATAGGCTTCCTGTGGGTGGCAAAATACATGCGACAGCCCATAGGGATCCCCTGGAATCCCAATGCCCTGGGTACCTAGGTACCATATACTATGGACTTATAATGGGGCACCAGTGTGCCAATTGTGGGTGAAATACTGTGACCAACAACTAAATTTAAGGGAGAGCTCATAACTACGGGGGTCCTGGTTAGCGGGATCCCAATAGACACAGTCAAACACACTGACAAACATGCCAAAAGTGGGGTTAACCAGGCTAGAAAGATGCTACTTTACTACAGCCATGCCATGCGCTGCTGTGTTTTTGCTCTGAATGTCCTGTTAGATATATTACAATAGTGAGCTATCTTTAACTAGAAAGTCTGTGTTTACTTTAAAAAAAATCTGAATGCTATGGGGTATGTTATTTCGGGTGTGTCAGTCTGTTCTTCAGCTTTAGGCAGTATTTGATGTATACATACACTAAGAGAAAATATATTCTCGATTATAGAGAAATTACAATAGATATAACAAAATAGTTTATTAGTCATGATGATATTTTTAGTATAAGGAAACAAAAATGTGTCAAGAAATGCATTGTTACATTGAGAAATGAAGGGGCATATTTATAATGCCCTAGCGCAACCTTGCCACACATTAACGTCATTATTTTTTTACGATAATATGGCCCAGCGCAGCTGAAATCCCTGTGCCATATTTACAGGGTGGCTCAACGCATGCATTGCACCACTCTGTAACCCTTTGCACTACATTAGCAGGCGTTAAAAGGAAGCTTCCATTCTTAGAATGGGGCCCTATGCACTCTGCAGGAGTAGCGCCAATATTTCTGCGCTACTCCTGCAGAGCACATCAATAGCGTCAGGAGAAATGACGCTATTGCCCCCTACCCTGCGCCATGGCGCACTGTATTTAAAATACGGCGCACACATGGTGGCGGTAGGAGGGTGTTAAGGGGTGCAGGGAAAGTGGTGCTGCGTTCTGTGGAGTGCCACTTTCCATAAATCTGCCCATAACTTTGCTAAGGTTAAAAAGTAAAAGTGGAAGACTAGACAGTCAACATGCTTTGTCTGTTAAAATCTGCAACATAAATTCAATACAGCATTTTTGTTAGGGATTGTTAAGAGACAAAACAATGAACTAAACTGTGTAAAAATGCGTTAGAAGGAAGTGGGTAAGCATTACGTCGGAATAACCCTACAGAGCCAAAACAGGTTTTTTGTGGGCAAAATCTTGTTTCTATTAGAATGTTGAGCACTCTGTTGTAGACAATGGAGTAGTTCCGGGCTTCTGATGGCTGATAGGAGCCCGTGGCGTTAACATTCCAATGTGTGTTTTTCACAGCAAAAGCCTCATGGAACCTGAGGGGATACGAACCTCCTCGATCTCCTTGAGGCGTTTGTTTTTCTAATTCGAAAATTCTGCCCAGATGTCTTATCTTTCAGTCGTGGCTGAGCAGTCTCTTTCTCATGCTCATGTAAACTGTGTGTTTTCACTAAATTACTGATTTTTTTCAACATACTTAGAAGTCTTATCAGCAAAACTAATCTTTACCTTAGCCCTAGTTATTTTCATCGAACTTCTGGGGCTTTATAGCCATGTACCATATTGCACTGTTCTTGGCATCTAACCTCATAGTTACAGTCAATCCCACTGTGCATGGCTGGTTTAGCCGTAGGGCATGGCCTATTACCAAGACCTGTGCCCAACTCACCTCGGGCATCCAACCCCAGCACCTCACAGCCTTCGGCCAACCCACACCGTGAGCCATCCAACACCCGCTGTGCATTGGCCGTCGGTTTCAAAGTGTGGCATCATGGTTGGCAGCAGGGCTCAGCATATGGCCAAGCCCTGTGACCAACTCACTAGGCGCTTCAAACCCCCACAGGCTCCGTTTTCTTATATTTAACATGTTTTAGGACTCACGATTCCTCTCACAGGATTCACAAACCTTGAGTGGCTTTAGGGCTCATGTTGAACCTTTCGTAGGTTTTGTGGACCAGCTTTTTGAAACGCAAACCCATAAAGCAAATGGGTCAGCATGGGTCCATAATCTTGCCATGGGTTTGCCGTTCCTTGCCTATGATGTTTGTGCCATGTTTGCAACCCCCAGCAGGGATTCACAGTTCTTAGGGAGCCACATTAAGGTGCAGATTTATTAAAAGTGGCGCTGCACCTAGTGTATCAACACTTTTCTTGTGCCCCTTTGCTCCCCCTCTAATGCTACCATGTATGTGCTGTATTTACAGTATGGCACACCATAGCGGTAGTCAGGGGTACGATTTTTTTTTAATGCTAATCCTGCAAAGCACCCAGAGGCCCATCAAAAACAATGGAAGCCTCCCTTTCATGCCTGCTAAGAGCAGGCATTGAAAATGCAGATAAAAATGATGCAAAGAAATCTCTTAGATTTTTATGTGACATATTTTCGCCCCCCTTAGCGTCGGAATGCCCCTCTTGCATGCATTATGCCTGGCGCAGGCATAATTTGGCGCAAGGGGTTACAAAGTGGCTCAATGCAAGCATTGCGCCACTTTGTAAATATGGCACAGCATTTTTGGCATTCCATCGTCTCATTAGTGCCAAAGAAAACAATGCTAATGTGGTATTGGAATGGCGCTATACCTTCTGAAATCTGGGCCAAGGAGTCACAGACCTATTCCCATGATTTGCATACACATGGCAAATTCAGTACTTTTTAATTTCTTATTTTTGTTCACCAATGATTTCTTTGTCCTACATGTAGGCCTGGAACTCAGGGTGTACATACCCCAGCCCATTTTGTGCTGCTCTTTTTTTTCAGGATGTGCAGATCAAGGCCCTGTCTCCTGTAATGACAAATTCAACATTTTTGCTGATTTTGAGGCCAGCCAATCAGAAGGCTTCAATATGACAGATCCGAAGTTGGGGCTGTAGAAGTGAAAGGCACAATGGGAGAGAAGGCTCCCTAGTACAATCAGATATGAATATTTTTGAATTTTGGCTCTGTGGATATCCATGAAACAGGATCCATGGGCCCGATAGCCCTAGATTTAACCTCTTCCTGTCCAGACTGGAACATTGTTAAACAATAATTTCTACTGAGTGGAATTACACCAAACCAAAAAAGCAATTGCTTGAGCTAAATTCTATGTTTATGTCATGTTTTGTAAAATTTAGTTCAACATTTTTGTCAGTATCAATTAGACTAAAATGGGAAATGTCAATTATGGGACCCTCCTTTTTTTGACCTGCCCAAAACTTTCCATAAAGAAGCCAAAATGGATGTACTTCTTTTTGCATTTTCAAAGGATTTTCTGACTTAAACCATCACTTCATAGGCTCTATAAATCACTGTGTAATTTATATTTTTGTGGAAAGTCCACTTTACTTATATAATGGAGTAGAAAGTAGCCATAACTCATAACTCCATGGGTAAACTCTATTTAATTGTAAATGCAAATTAAAAATGGACACCCTTTGAAGGACAGAGCAGGTGCAAATATATATATATATATATATATATATATATATATATATATATATATATGGAACATATCATAAAACAGTAAGTGTGGCAGCAAAATCAATGAATTATCACAGCTGTGGCAAATAGTCATTAATTATAAATGTGTTCCTCAATTACATTTTTTGTCACGACTTATGCGCTGCTTGAACCTGGAGTCCGCTGAACGAGTGGCGAGGTTCTCGTTTCTAAATGTTCGGCCTTGGCCCAGGTAGGGGCGACTCTTTCTGCTAGCCACGGTGCTGCAGGCGATAGGAATGCCAAGGGCAGGCTGTGTCCTTCAGAAGTAGTGCCAGAGGGGAAAAAAACCTAAAAAGGGGAAAAACCCTCCAAAAGTAAATGTCCTGAAACAGGAACAAAAATCAATCAGTAAATATAAGGTAAAAAAAGAACAGGAAAACACTGGAACAGACTTGAACCAGTATCTGATACAAGGAAGAAGGAGCGAAGACACCATCCAAACAGAAAGTGTTGCAGCGCAAGGAGGGAAAGAATCACAGCCCTTAAATACCCAAAAACAAAAAGCGACCAACAGGAAGTGCAAGGACACCATATTAGATAGAGAAAAACACATAGAAAGTAATGGACAAGGAGCCATAGAGAGTAGGGAACCAAGGCATGCTGGGAATAGAGGGGAATAATGGGAAAGAAGGAAAAACATAAAGGGAGGCACAAATGAGGGCGACAGAAAGAAGGAACAACAATAGCAGGTGAGTGGGGGGGGGTTATACACGCCCGAATGCATGCCGCACTATAAAGAAACGAGGCCCCATGCCCAATTTGGGGCCTCGTATGCTGCACGATATACTGGGGGTACGGCGTGTCTCCGTGCTGCGTGCTGCGGCCCGAGCCGAATGTTCGTCACGCACCGCGTGCCACGCACAACATTTTTAGGGGCATATATTTATACTCCATTTGCACTGAATTTGCGTCATTTTTTTACGCCAATTTGGGGCAATACTAACTCCACATTTATATTTTGACGCTAGACCCGTCTCATATCCAAATATTGGAGTTTGCACCATTTTTCAAATGTGTGAGCCTACCTTGTGTCAATGAGATGCAAGATAGGCGTTCCCATCTAAAAAATTGTGCTAATCCCATAGCCCCTTATTTATTCCCCGTGCTAAAATTACACATGGGTGGCAGGAGGGGCTAGATAGTGCCAGAAAGCTTGCTTTGCACCATTATTTAATGTCTGGGTCAGACCAGGTGTTAGGGGACCTATGGACCCATTTCCATGGTTGAACACCATGGAATGGGTTCACAGGTGCCCTCCTCAAGCCCCAGGAACACCCCCATCCTCACCAGAGGGACACCGGAGGATGGGGGATCCCATCCCAGGTAAGTAGGGAAAGTATAGGTAAGTAATTTTATTTTTTTAATTAAAGTGCCATCGGGACTCAACTTAGAGCCCCCTGCATGACACAGGGTGCAATGACCATGCCCAGGGGACCCTTGTCATTGCTGGACATTGGGGTGGTGGACATGTCTCCTGTCTTTTCTAAGACAGGTGTCATGTGGTATTGCTAGTGCGCCTGGTCCTTAGTAAGTAAACTTACAAGGGGACGCGTATAGGTCGATTAATCTTTTGAATCGCATGGAGTATCCTAGTCATGCAGTGACTATTGGATCAATAACTAACATCAATAATCAAGAAAACACTCTATGAAAACACAAATTTAACCATACTAATCAAGAATAACCACTACTCAGAAAAAGAATTAACAATTTTTATTTCCCTATTGCTTACAATTCTAAATCATCTGTTAGTTCAAACTTTATTCAAATCAACTCTTTATTAATTCATTATTAAAAGACATTAATTCTTAGAGAAGACATATGCGGCAATGCAATACCATAAGCTATGAATACCAGCATTAATAATGTAATTCAGCAATTAAGTTTGTCAGTCATTTGTCACCATCAACGTCACCCCTATCAGCCTACCTAACAAAGATTGGCATTAGCATGTGGGGCTTCATTCGAAAACAATTTAGAGAAAACATCAATTTGGAAAAATCTACCTAAGTGAGAATCTCCATAAACAGCGCAGTTGGTACCTAGAAGAAAAGGCATAAAATCGTCAGTCACATTTTCATAGCTACCTATCCAGGATGGATCAGCAACAAGTCAGTCTTCATCTTCGGGTCATCAATCAGTCAGCTACGGATCAGGCTCACTGAGTATGAACCCAATATCAGCACCTCGGACATTGTTTTCTGACATCATCAATTTTCTCCCCGCAATTCTGATTCCTCGCCCTTTGTCATGACTTTTTATTAGGGTTTCCCAGTCCATCCCCCTAATTGCCAATTGGTCAGTCAGTCAGTAGATATGACTTTAACCCTTAGTTTTTGTTTACCAAATCTGGCCCTAAGTCTCTTATCTTCTTATCATTATCAGCAATAAATGAGCAATAATGCCTAGCACTAATAATTTTACAGACTCCGCCATCTTTCGCTAAAAGTATGTCTAAATCAAGCCTATTATGAAGCGTCATAGCTCTATTTACAGCCAATTCAGTATCTATCAGGAGTATTGCCCCTGTAAAGTTTGTCAGCATGTTATCCACAATAGTAGACAACTTTCGTATCTTGATTGCATTCCGAATAACTCCTGCAGAAGGAATTACTGCACCAAAAATATCTCCCACGTTTGCATAAGAGGTTTCCCTCCTCTGTCACTCATGATGTAATACAGTCACTTTCGGAAATTTCTTTAAATCATCTATTTAATAAATTTTAGGGAAAACTATCCCTAAATAGCATGTCCCAGGCAATCCTCTAGAAAGACGGTAATAAGCATTATGTCCACAAATATAGTAGATTCCAGGAATCGCAGGGTCCTGACCATTCAGAATAAAAGTCCATTTACTCTGAGACGAAAACACATGCCTACATTCACTCGTTCCCACAAATAAAGTGTCAGGTCATGATTTCGGCCTATATATATATATATATATATACAAAGCTTCCCCACATGTGATACATCTAAAGCTAATTTCCCTTGCATTTTAATAGCAGTGTAAGTATAATCATTCTTATAAGTCCTTTTCTCCAATCTTTTACTAACTTCTCCTTTAATGCCTTCCCTCTATCATCAGTGTGCCCTATAAAGCTCTTTTCTAACCGAGTTAGTGAGCAGGTTGGGTTATATCTGTGCGCATAAGCAGCACCAAATGTTAGTGTTAGCTCAAAGAATCCTCTAACTAATACTATATCATGCTCCTTAGCTACTTTACTCAAATATCTAATAATAGGAACAAAGGAAAACATAACATCATTCTTAGAATAAAAATACTGAATATCATCTTGGTTATATAATCTGGTTAGTAGCAAACTACAAGTTATGCCATAAGTTAGAGGCAGGCTATGGTACGTAACCCCTTCTTCCACAGAGAAAGGAATTTGCATACACACAAGACAATTCCTTTCATCCATTGTCTCAACATACTCACTCAACAATCAATAAAACACATTAGAAGAAATCTCTCCTTGTGCATTAGTATAGTCATGCAAGTATTTTTCATCTAACTTAAACCTCTCTAAAGTTGTTAGTGTAGTAGTCTCAGGAACAGAGGTAATAACAGCTTCTTTAATTTCATGAACAGACATTCCCACAATCATTATTATGAACATTGTTCCACAAATAATTGCCACTCCAACACTCAAATACCTACAATATCTGATATTTCTAACATGGTTATTTAACTCAGCCATGATCTGTAAAGAATCAGAAAGTAGAAATAACTCTTAGATCAAGTGGAACAGAAAAATCTAAAATTAAGAAAAATATTTCTTTCTCACAGTTCAGTTTCACACATAGGAACCCTTTTCTCCTTTGTCAAAAATCAGTTAGCAGCTTGTCACATCCAGGTTTTCAAATGTCATATCAGGCTATCAATGTCTTTTCCGGGTTTATTTCAACAGTCTCTTTTCAGGTTTCTTCAGATTAGCTCAACAACTCAGGGGCATATTTATACTTCGTTTGCGCCGAATTTGCGTCGTTTTTTTCGACGCAAATTCGCTGCAAAACTAACTCCATATTTATACTTTGGCGTTAGACGCGTCTAGCGCCAAAGTTCATGGAGTTAGCGTCATTTTTTGGCGTGAACACCTTCCTTGCGTTAATGAGATGCAAGGTAGGCATTCCCGTCTTAAAAAATGACTTCCAGGAATGTGCGTGGTATTTATACTCCAGGGCAAAAATGACGCCCGGGAGTGGGCGGGGCAAAAAAAAACGCATTTGCTCCTCTTTTTAACGCCTGGGTCAGGGCAGGCGTTAAGGGACCTGTGGGCTCAGAATGAGCCCAGAGGTGCCCTCCCCTGCCCCCAGGGACACCCCCTGCCACCCTTGCCCACCCCAGGAGGACACCCAAGGATGGAGGGACCCATCCCAGGGAAGAAAAGGTAAGTTGTGGTAAGTATTTTTCTTAATATTTTTTTGTGGCATAGGGGGGCCTGATTTGTGCCCCCCTACATGCCACTATGCCCAATGACCATGCCCAGGGGACATAAGTCACCTGGGCATGGTCATTGGGCAAGGGGGCATGACTCCTGTCTTTGCTAAGACAGGAGTCATGTTAATGGCGTCTGGGCGCCCAAAAAAAATGGCGCAAATCGGGTTAAGACGATTTTTTTGCCTCAGCCTGACTTGCCCCATTTTTGGACGCCCAAACGCCATTTTTCCCTATGCCGGCGCTGCCTGGTGTACGTCGTTTTTTTTCACGCACACCAGGCAGCGCCGGTCGGCTAACGCCGGCTAACGCCATTCAATAAATACGGCGCCCGCATGGCGCTTCAGAATGGCGTTAGCCGGCGCTCATTTTTTTGGCGCAAAACTGCGTTAGCGCAGTTTTGCGTCAAAAAGTATAAATATGGCCCTCAGTCTATTGATCCCCTTCAGGTTGCATCAAAGTACTGATTTGGAACTTCTCTGTCAAAACAAAAGGACATGAACTTGTTTTGCCATTCACTTGTTGCGGCATATGCCCACTAAGGGCCTACGTAACTTTGACTTGCTACTCTCTTTCCTTTCAACCTTCGTTCTCCACTTAATTCTCCTTCGCTCAGTTCCTCTTTTCTCGTAGTATCCACTTCTTCCTCTATTGGTTCATTTATGACCAACTTCCTCTTCTTCCCAAGTCGCGAATCAGGCCAATTGTCTCCTTTTCTCGTTCCTTCAGTCAATATTCTCCTCAGAATTGGACTCTTCTCTTTTCCTCTTTCTATGGTGTTTTCTCTTGATGGACCTGCAATGGGTTCAGGAGGAGTTGGACCACTTTGACTTTGATCCGTCTCAACTATTTCACCCTCTCGGTCTGGCGCTTGCTTTGCTTGCTTTTCAGCACCGTCTGCTCCTGGGAGAACCCCTGCTGTGCTCAGTTCTCCTGCTATATCCGTTGAGTTAGGCTCTTGCACACCCTCCTGTAATTCTTCACTTTCATATCTTACAGGGGTAATTCATCCATCTTCCACAAGCTTAGGATCAATTTCAGGATCAGCTTGTTCTTGTTCTGGCTCATTTACAGTCACTTGCTTCACTGTTGTTGGTGCTCTCAACAATACCTCTTCATGCTCTTGCGGGCTCACCACTCTCTTTGCATGGCTTACATGTATCCAATTTGGCAGTCTTGCACACTTTACAACTGTCGTAGTTGTTAGCACCACTTGGCATGGACCTTTCTAACGCAGTTCTAAACAGGTCTTTCGAACGTGATTTTTGAAGACGACCCAATCTCCAGCTCTTAGATTGTGACCTGGGTCATGGGTGGGTGGCAGGGTAACAGCCTGCACCTGCTGAGAGAAAGAGCAAATCACATCAGCCAGACCTTTGCAGTAGTCCAACACCATATCATCTGTAATATTGACAAGAGCATTGGCTGGAATTGCTGGCAATCTCTTTGCTCTGCCCGTGAGGATCTCATGGGGCGACAGTCCTGTCTTCCTGTCAGGAATATTTCTCATTGACATCAATACCAAAGGCAAGGCATCTGGCCATTTTAGATTAGTCGCGGCACACATTTTAGCAATTCTTGACTTCAATGTACCATTCATTTGTTCCACTAGTCCTGATGTTTCAGGGCGATAGCTGCAATGCAACTTCGGCTCAATGTTTAATGCTGCACATAAGAGTTTGATCACTTCGTTATTGAAGTGAGTTCCCCTATCTGATTCTAAAGAGTTCAGAAATCTGAACCGTGGTATTAACTCTCTAAGCAACAGCTTTGGTACTGTGAGACTGTAATTTCTTCATGTGGGATATGCTTCAATCCAATGACTAAAGACACACACAATCACCAGCACGTACTTCAATCCACCACATGGAGGCATCTCAATGAAATCCAACTGCATTCTGCTGAATGGTCCTCCTGCTCTTTCAATGTGGCTCAAATTCACCACGTCCCTTTTCCCACATTTAGTTGCTGACAGATTACACATCGATGACATACTGCCTCTGCTGCTTGTCTGAATTTTGGATTAAACCAATCAACATTAAACAGTCTAACCATGGCATCTCTTCCAATATGTGCTTTGACATGGTAATACCTGGCCATCTGAGTCAACAAACTGTTTGGCAATACCATCTGACCCTCCTCAGAAACCGAAATCTCATCAGGTCTTTGAATGCACTTTAATCTGACCCAAAGTTGCTTCTCTTCCTTATCTGAATTCTCTTGCAATGTTTTTAATTCCTCCAGTGCATCAGTTACTTTTAAAGCAAAACTTGCACAATTATTTTCTTCTTCAGGCATTAATTCCCACTTGTCTTAAATGATATACAGTTCAATGCACAAAACCTTGTGACTTGATCTGCATACCCATTTCCCAATGAAATGTAATCCTGTGTCTTTTGATGTGCACTGCATTTTACGATAGTGATTTCTTCAGGTAACTGTAATGCATACAACAACTCTTTTATTCGGTCGCCATTTCTCACTGGTGTTCCAGTAGAGGTCATAAACCCTTGCTGCTACCACAACTGGCCAAAATCATGAACAATTCCAAATCCATATTGATTATCAGTATAGATTGTGACTCTTAATCTTGCATAAACATAGCATGCTCTAGTAAGAGCTACTAATTCTGTCACTTGTGCAGAGTATACACCTGGAAGCCATGAAGCTTCTACCATGCCTGTAATGGTGCATACTGCATATCCTGCTCTCAGTGTGCCTGTTCCATCTCTGAGACATGAACCATCAACAAAGACAATTTGGTCACTTTCTTCTAAACGCGTGTCTCTGATATCAGGTCTCGTTTTTGTACACAGTTCAGGTACCTTAAGACAATCATGCTCAACGTCTTCTTCTTTTTCAATTTCAACAGTATCACTTGGAAGCAATGTCACTGGATTCAGCACTGTACATCTCTTTAATGTTACATTTGGAGCACCCAATATGCTTGTCTCATACCTTGTCAGTCTTGCACCCATCAAATATTGCATTTTCATCCTTGTCAGTAAAACTTCAACAGAATGTGGTACCATTACTGTCAAAGGGTATCCCATGACTACCCCCTCACATTGGGAAAGACTTTGACCAACTGTGGCTACTGCACGCAGGCAACCTGGTAAAGCTGCTGCGACCGGGTCCAAGGTAGCTGAAAAATAAGCTACTGGGCGATAAGCACCTCCATGGACCTGTGTCAAAACAAACAAAGAACAAGCATCACGTTCATGACAAAACACAGTGAACGGCTTTGTGTAATCAGGCATTCCCAATGCTGAAGTTCTGCACAAACTCTCTCTCAATTCAGTGAATGCTTTCATCTGATCTTCGTCTAGGGTAATGGGATCTGTAACTTCCTTATGTGTCAAATGCTGCAAAGGCTTAGCAATCTCAGCAAAATTCGGAATCCACTGTCTGCAGTACCCCACCATTCCCAGAAACATCCTAACATCTCTCTGAGAAGTCAGGGGACTCCTCTGCAGAATCATGGTAATTCTCGCCCTAGAGATCCTCCTTAATCCCTTCTCAATCTGGTGTCCAAGATATTTGACTGATTTTTGGCAATACTGCAATTTCACAGGTGAAACTTTATGTCCAAATTGTCCCAAATGGTTCAACAGGGCAATCGAGTCATGTTTACACTCGTCCCTTGTTCTGGATGCAATCAGCAAATCATCAATGTACTGTACTAGAGTCGATTGGTATGGAAATTCCAATGACTCCAACTTCTTTTTCAAGATTTGATTAAACAGAGATGGTGATTCCGTATACCCTTGTGGAAGCCTGCACCAGCTGTAGACTCTGTCTAGGAATTTGAAACTAATAAGAAACTGACTATCCTCATGAAGAGGCATTGAAAAGAAAGCTTGTGACAGATCTACCACTGTGAACCACTCTGCATCGCAAGGAATCTGAAACAGTATCACTGCTGGATTTGGCACCATTGGACAACACTTAACCACCAAATCATTCACTTTGCGCAAGTCCTGCATAACATGCACTTTCCTGCATATTTTTTTTCAACCCATTATTGGTGAATTGCATGGGCTGCTTCACACTTCCTTCAAAACTCCTTGTTTTAGAAAGTCTCCAATTATTAGTGCCACCTTCATTATAACATCTTGTGGCATGTTCTACTGTGGAAGCTGCGGAAATACTGCATTGGGCTTCAGAGTGATCTTAATCAGCTCTACTCCCTTAATCAGACTTACTTCTTTCCATGTCAGATCCCAGACTTCTTCCTTCACTGTTTCCTGCAAGTCTGCATGCAATTCTTTCACAGTAAACAATGGGAAAAATTCAATCAACGGGTATTCCTCATAGGCATTGTTAACCATCATTTCAGTTACCTGTTCTTCTTCTTCATCATTATTTTTTTGAACTTCTATTCCAGTGCCCGAACAATTAATGGAGCATCTTGTCTTACACAGTAAGTCTCTTCCCAGTAGAGATACGGGACTTGAATCACACACCACAAATCCATGCAGCACCTGGTAATTTCCAATTTCAACCTGCACTGGTTCTGTGATTGGGTTTGTCAGCTGTCTATTTTCCACTCCCACAACTTGAACTGTCCTGCCTAAAAGAGGTCAATTCGGGACTTGCATAATTCTCACTGTAGAGCATGTAGCTCCTGTATCCACTAAGAATGAGACCTTGTAACCCATCATTTTTCCCTTCACAAAAGGTCCTCTCTGATCTACCTCTAGGGAAGCTGCAGGCATACAAGCTCCTTCATCCGAACTGTCACTCATCCATTCTTCATTTATTTTATATTCACTATAAAATGGAAATTGGTGCACTGTGTTATTACTGCAGTCCTGCCTCTGACCTGTGACCTGCTGAGTAAGCATCACCTGTTGCTGGTCCATCGGGCTTGAGGTATCTGCATTTGCTGTCTAGGTGCCATGGGGACCTGCTGCTGCATTGGTTGCAATTGGGTTAATTGTGCGTGTGGCACCTGCATTTGCTGCACCTTCAGGAATTATGTCCTCGATTCTGAGCATTAGGAATAAATCCTTTCATTCTTGGGACTTTCACACTTTGAAATGTACTGACATCCCCTTGATGAACAACACCATCCTGCACCATCAACAGGCACTCCCACTTCCAGTGTCCCATGTTTCTGCACAAATGACACGGCAACATCTTTTTCTTCCCCTGCATGTCATTCTGAACAACTATAGTCCCGAACTCTGGACTACGCATCATGTCAACTCCACATCCTCTACCCCTCACTTGAGGCTGAAACATAACAGCTCTCTGCTGCGGCGGCATAGGCGGTACTATAGCTCCTTGCACTCCTGTTTGAGCTGCCTTTATTTGCATCACCATCGCTTTCTCCTTCAGCTTTTTCTGTTTTAATTCAATCTCGTCACTAAAGTATTTTGCATATTGCAATACCTCATCAATTGGTTATGCCTGCCAGCAAATCAAATGACTCTTAATCATCTGCCCTACTTCTGGTCTCAACCCTTCGACAAACCTGAACACAAAATGCAACATGTCTTTCGGCTCAATTGCTTCCTTGCCACTGTTCTCCTTGAATGCCTTTAACAATCTTTCATAATAGGTATGTATTGACTCTTTAGACTCTTGGACCGTTCTATCAATCCTCTGCCAATCAATATTTGTGGGAGGAATTCTTGTTTATAGGAATTCATTCACCTTATAATAATTTTTCATGACCTCAGGTGAAGGTGCACCCGTGACCATATCCCTTTCTGGTTCACTTGTTGGCCAATCCACTGCTCTCTTACACTCAACCCACAAGTCAGCTGGTACGACTATCTCCAATAGTGTGTTCAAGTCTTCCCACAGACATTTGGAAAGTTTTACAAATATGTCTGTCTGCTGATACCCCTCGACCGGCTTCTCTCTCAATTTTGGGTAATCATTTGTAAATGACAATATCTCAATCCTGTGCCATGGGACATGAACAAACTGCCCTCCTGGAATCTCTCTCATCGGAAGCATCTCTACTGATTCCCTTTCTTTTTTAATCTCCTCAGACCTTTCTTGTGAATCCTGTTTCCTCTTATCTTTTTTCTTTGTCCATCTACCTTCCCACTTCTCCAATGCTCTCCAGATCTGAGCACTCTGCAACAATTCTCTCAAATGTGCCTTCATTCCTGCTGATCTCATGTGCTTGAAATCCTTTGCCTCGAAATCTAATCTGTATCTGCATTTCAAATGCTTCGTTTTCTCAATCTCAATGTCATGTTTCTCTGCTAGCTCTGCCAATTTCTGATGTATTCTACTCACTTTCCTTGTAATCTTTGGGTACAAATACCTCAGCTCTTCTTCAGTGTAAGATTCCAATCTGTTCACACCCATTGTTCCCTCGACTAGTTTGGTTGCTTCTGTATTCAACCTTACACGATTTATTTGCTCTTCGCCTTTGGATGCATTTTGAGAATATCTAACCATTCACTCAACTGCTGAGCTGACAATTCCTGTAATGAAATGTTATTCGCATTTGGCACTGGTAGCTGTTGCACCACTGCACCTGAAGCCTGCGGTGTCAAAAGCTTCAAACTCTGACTCGCATTCGGGCCATTCACTGCATCTGGAAGTGCTACAAGTGGACTAAGATCCATTAAAGGTCCACAATCTAATACAAATTATTTACGAGTATTTACCAAAAACCAAGAACTAAAACAGACCTGCTGGTTTACTACAGGAAGGGACACAATCACTTCAGAGACCTTACAGATTTTCGCTAATGGCTCTTTTGCTCATGTAGTTATTCCGCTTTCTCAGTCTCCCACATTCGCAAGCAAAATTCGACCCGCAAATTTTACTCTCAACTGATCAATAGGTCTGTCCTGGTGCACATAGAACTCGCCAAATCTCAGTCGAAATTTCTTGTACTCAATTATCACACACACTGACTTGTTGACCACGCCCGATCAACCTACTAAATCAGACAGATTACAACATATAACGAACTGTCTCCTACACTTGTCAATATACTCCGGAGTCTTAGACCACGCAGGGTCCGTACATCACCAAAAACCAAGTGGATAATTTTGAGCTAAAAGTGCCACACACGTGTGAAGTTCGACGACTTTCCTACTCTCATACTATGGAGTACGCACACTCCTACTAATCCTCAACTGGAGTACACAGACTCCCTACTTACCTCACATATATCACAATTCACCTGTGGTTTAATTAAGCCTGTGCAAGCGCAACCTACCACTTTCACACTATCTCAAAAACACGCAGAGAACATACCCAACTCCACTAGCAGGATCCAGGATCTGGGCAAGTCATTTCTGGGCTGAAGGGGACATCATCTTTGCTACAATTGCCATTTCAGAAAAACAAAATTCAAACCTCATAAAAATATGAACAACTAATCCTAACTTAAACTACTGCCATAACCAATAATCACCACATAACTAGTTCCCCAAGGAAACTAACCATCAAGCTGCTACCAAAAACTGCTAGCGTGCCTGGTCCTTAGTAAGTAAATTTACAAGAGGACGCGTATAGGTCGATGAATCTTTTGAATCGCATGGAGTATCCTAGTCATGCAGTGACTATCGAATCAATAACTAACATCAATAATCAAGGAAACACTCTATGAAAACACAAATTTAACTGTACTAATCAAGAATAACCACTACTCAGAAAAAGAGTTAACAATTTTTATTTCCCTATTGCTTACCATTCTAAATCATCTGTTAGTTCAAACTTTATTCAAATCAACTCTTTGTTAATTCATTATTAAAAGACATTAATTCTTAGAGAAGACATATGCGGCAATGCAATACCATAAGTTATGAATGCCAGAATTAATAATGTAATTCAGCAATTGAGTTTGTCAGTCATTTGTCACCATCAACGTTACCCCTAACAGCCTACCTAACCAAGATTGGCATTAGCATGTGGGTCTTCATGCGAAAACAATTTAGAGAAAACATCAATTTGGAAAAATCTACCTAAGTGAGAATCTCTATAAACAGCGCAGTTGGTACCTAGAAGAAAAGGCATAAAATTGTCAGTCACATTTTCATAGCTACCTATCCAGGATGGATCAGCAACAAGTCAGTCTTCGTCTTCAGGTCATCAATTAGTCAGCTACGGATCAGGCTCACAGAGTATGAACCCAATATCAGCACCTCGGACAGCGTCTCCTGACGTCATCAATTTTCTCCCCGCCATTCTGATTCCTCGCCCTTTGTCATGACTTTTTATTAGGGTCTCCCAGTCCATTCCCCTAATTGCTAATTGGTCAGTCAGTCAGCAGATATGACTTTAACCTGTTGTTTTTGTTTACCAAATCTACTAATTTTCATATATTTTAAGTCTCAAGAAGCGGATTGGTTCTTCATGCGACGCCCTCCCAAAATTGTTGCATATGGCTCTCCAGTCAGTGCCTCTATTGTTCAGGTCCTGGGAAAGTACATTTAGCCTGCTCTACACATAATTGTATCAAATTTTCTTCATCATCTCCTGTCTGCTGGTACATTGCAGAAAATTCTAGCTAAGTAACTTGAACTTCGAACGGGTCAAGGCTATGTTCAACGGTTTCCAGTCCTTTCCAAGGCGTCCGGTTTTTCCATGTTCAGAGTGTGTGAGGCCTAGTGGAACCAGGCCTTTAGTTCAGCTAGCTTAATAATACAAAACAGAGGTTATGCATCTCATTATGACATATTGCTACATTTTTCTCATATACATTTTCATTATTTTGCACATTTTCAGTCATTTTAGTACACATGGTGATCATACCCCGAGGGCACATTTTTCAAACATGCACATTATTTTCTACAATTAATTTCTCTATGAATTTCTCATTAGTAATACCATATAAATCATTAAATATTTTCTTAATTAGCATATCTGCTTCAACAGTATGGATGGTTTTTCATCAGAAAATGAAGCTAGGCTGGTTAGAGGCATATTTTTTGCCTCTAACATGTATAACGTCATTTTTTGGTGCAAAACCCACTTTTCTCATACCGGCACCCCCACCCCTCTAACGTAATTTCTTTTTTTTACGCTAACCCACCTTTTGTGCTGGATTGCGTCGTTCCATAAATTTGCCGCCCGGCTGGCGTCCTGGAATGGCGCAAGCCGGCCCAATGCTTTTTGACACAAAACTACGCAAATGCAGTTTTGCGTCAAAAAGTATAAATATGGGCCTTAATTCTTTATACCTAAAACCATGCTTGATGCACATAGTGATCATGATGGGAAGCTGTAATGCCTTTAAAGAACACATTCTAAGCAATGTTTTATTTCAGAGGGACTGGTATTTTGAAAATAGAATCTTTAGACTTATAAAGTAAATTTTTTCCAGCACATTTTTAATGGGCTTAAATCTCAAGTGGAGGGTCAACAAATAACAGAATCAATCTGAAGGGGGGAATATAAATAGATATATTTCATACATAAATCAGGTGAACAGGGCTACAGATAAATTGAACTGGGAGATAGAAATGTCTCTCCAAGCTTCACTGTGAGTGGGGTTTGGCAAGATAACATGATTTTTGCCTTTAAGCTCTGGATTTTGAAGGCAGTTGCGATAATATCGCTAGATGTTAAGGTCGTGGTTTATTTCCAATAAGGAGACAACAGAATGACAACAGATAAGGGTTTCTATTTTACAGAGTAGAAATGCAATTAATCTGGCAGAATGAAAGAATCTGTCTCAGTAAAAGAGCCCACACTTTTAGGGCGTATATGCCTTAAACGTTTGGCCCCGTTGAGACTCAAAGGATTATTTTTTTGAACATAATTTAACACGAATGAATACACATGGAAAAAAGTCATCATCGCAGTGTACAGAAAGTCATCGCTATCATCATTTTATGAATAGCAAACATGCTACAAGGCCAACGAAATGTATAAATGTATAACTGCATTGCTTCATCTCCATAATGAATACAAACCACACCGAGGACAATTGATACGAAGACAAGCTTTTAAGGACCTCTGAAAATCATTTAATATTTATATTCTGCAAGTAATGGATCTCTGCCTTTAGACCGAGGCGGTGCATTGGCAATGATGGGAAATGTATGGTATTGCATTGCATACAATGCGATACAATATTTGCGGCACAAACTACACAAGTTTGCCTTTATTAATACGTAGCAAACCTTCAGCTCATCGACTGCGCAAATGACACAATCTTAAATATCGTTAATAAAGTGATAGATTAAAATTTTGACACAGGAAGTTAAGACAGAAACTCGTTTATAGCACCGACTACTCGTTACAATGAGCGGATACAATACAGGTTAGTTTATCAGAGGTTTCGATTTTCTCAGGCCCACGCTAGTAGCTCATCCAGCTCAGATTGTTTTCTTTGCATTCTGAGATTCGTAGCACCGGTGATTCCACTATAAGATAAGGACTACGAATCCCAGAATACAATGCCAAAAACTGGACTGAATGAAGTACTTGTGTATAGACCTGGGAAACTTGAGAGTTCTGTTTTGGAAGGAAATGGTGTACTTAGCATTCAGAGCTAAGTACATGATAATGATACAATATCCAAAGTTCAATAACAAAAAGGCAGATGTATACGCCATCTTTTCCTTTGTAGCTTGCAACCTTTGACACATCTAATGTAGCACAGAGGGTTAATATGTCTGCAGCAAAGAAGGTGTGCCAGGTCAGTGGATGCTGCTTTTGTCAGAGAGCTCCTTTTTATGGGCGAGTGCAAAGTGCTCTGTCCCATTCTGTAATCTCTCTTTGGGCTTCAAACCCTACCCATGTCACAGCAGTCACTTACAATGGTTCGTGGGCTTGCCTTTTAAAATCCACTTGCTTTCATTTGTGAAAGGCATGCATACGTCATGCCTTTTCAGGTGTTTAGCCCACCTACACAGCACCGGTAAACTACTAAAAACATACGAGGCTGGATGTTTTCAGCATGGTGTCCAGACTACTCTATCTGTTTAGTTTCCACGCAGCGCGATCACACTGCATTTTACATAGTGTGATTGCGCTGTGTTTTTTTTTTCTTTACAACGCTAATAGCTCTAACTTGAGCTAATGCAAAACCAATTGCATTGAAAATGCTTGTGTTACTGTGCAGTCCATAGGTTACATCCATAATCTAGCACCGTAAATTATGAACTGTCATCAAAAAGATGCATGCAAACTGCATGGTACAAGTTAGAACGTTTGTTTTTCAGTCTTTGATTATCCTAATTTTGCTAAAAAAGGGTGTGTTTGGATGAAAATGAATTATTATTAAAGTCAACCCTAGCCTCTGCGTTATGTTCTGTCCTGAGTTTATGCCTCCCAGACTAAGCACTCTTAAAAAGTGCCTGCTGGTATGGATTTTATGTGAATCCTACACCAGGTAGTCCCCTTTGTCAACACTTTCCATACACTGATTTACACCTGTATGATTCATTCATTGTATGTTTGTGGGATGTAAAGTGCTCCAACACCCTAAACTGGTAATGGAGGAGCTATAAAACACATGAAATACATGTGAAGGGCTGTGGAGTGAAATAAGAGGAACTTTTACAGGGTGATGGTTAGGGAATCATTGAAGAACCCCAATAAAGAGTGCCATCTCCTGGTGCAATGTTAGGTCATCACTTTACTATGCTTTAAAATTTAATGCAATTGAATACATAAATAAAAATGTATTGGAGAATCCACTTTTTTCAATGTTTACCCAAATATTCTTGGAGGGGAGGACCCCCCTCCCTAAGCCCCATTTTAGTGGTCAGGTTTGCTCGCTATGCAACCTATGGGTGGTGGTCTGCAAAAATGTGCGAGGGTTGCTTTAGCTTCCCAGTCCGGTCCTGACAATAAGCAAACACAACCGAGTTCTATAAGGGAGAACCTCTCAGTGTGCTCACTCAAAGTAGTGATGCCAGGAGCTGGTTCCATTAAGCACTTGTACTTCGCATGATTTCTCACCACAGAGATATGTTTTAAAAATGAAAAACGTGCCTGCAAAAGGTCCTACAGGTGTTTATTATTTTACCCATCCTCTCTTATTCTAAAGATAAAAGGTGTATTTCAAACTTAGTTGGGTTATTTTGATTTTTCGGTGTTTTTTGTTGTTGTAAGAATTCCATCAGATTTCAGTTTCTCCTCAATCATTTTCTTCCTGCGTTTTCTTTTTACCAACATCTCACCCCTTGACTTAAGATGGTTGTGACCTGAACCTTTGTTTACTGGTTAGCCACAAAACCTTCGAGCATTACTGGGTAACAACCGTCACTTGACTTTTTTTCAATTCATTTGTTTCAGTAATTCAATAATATACATTTCTTTGATGGCTAAACTTTTAGGTCTATTCCCTTGTTAGTTAATCTTGTGATCCTGGGTCAGTCAATTAATTTTCCCTGGCTTCACTTGTTTTATCTTCTTATAGGGGAGTTAAGAAGAAATACTAAATTATTTATGAGAACAAAAATGCAGTATCATGAACGTCGATCCTTTGTGAACGCTGTGGCATGTTACCTGTTGATATATGAACAGACTGTTGTGTATTTGTGTACAGCACTATGAAATAAATTTTCAGCAATTTATACGCGTATAATCTTGCAGTTTGTCTTCACAGGTCTAGTCAAACATGTTCAAGTCCCAAGGATTTTTTTTTTGCACACTTGGGTATATGTGCATTACAGAAGCAGAATCCGATATTTTGACTTTTTCTTTAAAAAGTTGCTATTAATTGTATCCTTTACAAACATTGTCAAAAGCTGTTCAGAAAAAGCAGCATCCCACACATAGAACTTGATTAGCAAACAAATAGCAAAACCTACTTTCATATGCTTATATCTACTTTGCGTGTAGAGTTAAAAGTTTTCAGACTTATCAAAGGTTTACAGAAGGACTTGTGAGAAACGGCTAGAGTTGTGAGCCTGCACAAGTAATCCTAGAAAGTACTTTACATTTCCATTTCTGCTAATATGCTAATGTGTAGGAATTTCTGCATGCATAATTATAAACTGTACAATTTTGTATGCAAAAATGTCTGTCTCATGTAACTGTAATCTTGCTTTTCTTCTTAATTTCCCGCATATAGAACCACGATGTAGGAGTACTCCCAATAGCCAGATGACTTTTCCTGATGAGACTCTAAAAATAGTTTTCAAATCTAAGGGGCATATTTATACTCTGTTTGCACCGAATTAGCATTATTTGTTTTTACTCTAATTCGGTGCAAAACTAACTCCATATTTATACTTTGGTGCTAGACCCATATAGCGCCAAATTTATGGAGTTAAAGTTATTTTTTGGAAGTGGAAACCTACCTTGCCCTAATGAGATGCAAGGTAGGCCTTCCAGTGCAAAAAATGACTCTATGGCCTTAACGCCATATTTATACTCCCTTGCAAAAATGGTGCACAGGAGGGAGCTAGCTTTGCCCCGTTTTTTAACTCCTGGGTCAGGGCAGGCGTTAGGCGACCTGTGGACCTATTTCCATGGTGGAACACCACGGAATAAGCCCACAGGTGCCCTCCCCAGGCCTCAGGGGCACCCCCACCCATACCAGAGGAACTGTGGAGGATGGGGAACCCATCTGAGGTAAGTACAGATAAGTACAGGAAAGTATTGCATTTTATTTTTTAAAGTGCCATAGGGGGCCCTGAAATGGGCCCCCATACATGGCACAGGGTGCAATGGTCATGCCCAAGGGACCCTTGTCCCCTGTGCTGGACATTGGGGTGGTGGGCATGACTCCTGCCTTTTTTAAGGCAGGAGTCATGTGGCATGGTAGGTTTAGCACCATAAAATGACGCTAATCTGGTTAGAGTCATTTTTGTTTACTCTAACCTGCCTAAAGTCATTTTTTGGTGCTAAACCCCCTTCTTCTATACCGCCAGTCCCACCCGACTAAAGCCATTTTTCTTTACTCTAGCCTACCCTTTGCACCGGCTTGCACTATTCCATAAATATGGTGCCCGGCTGGTGCACAGAAATGGTGCAAGCCGGTGCAAAACTTTTTGGTGCAAAACTGAGTTAGTGCGGTTTTGCACCAAAAAGTATAAATAAGGGCCTAAATGTTTACATAAATCCCTTGACTTACAAACATAGTCACGTATAAGGAATACCAACATTCAATACAAATTGTTCATGAACCAGTGGATAGCGTTTCATGGTGGATGGGTCTGGTAGTGCATAGATCACGTATTGCCCCTATAATACAGAAACTTTTTGGTCTTGGTAGTGCTCTTTAGATCATGGTGACTTGAGTATAGCGGTACAACATGGGGGTGAGTGAAAGAAATAAGGGGAAATTGTTCCTTAAGTGGGTTTAAAAAAGGTGGAACTTAAGTTTTGCACTGAAATGCATCATTCATTATTTGTAGTGGATGTCGTTGAGCAAAGGGTCCTAGAGGAGTGGGGCTGCCCCTGATATGTGTACTTTATTCCTCTTTTTATATTTGGTAATCTTTGCATCTGGTTGATTAACGTGTTACATCAGACCGCAATTTCGCTCCCCAACCACTTTATAGCTAAGGCTTTGACAGCTCATCCTCATTTCCAATTGAGAGCCTCAAGTTCCCAAAAGGAGCTTCTGGGTTATCTAACTGGAGTTCAATATTACTGGTGGTTTTGAAACGCCCGTGGTAAAGGCTAGTACCCACACATCATACAGCCTTTTTAGCATTACCCCTCCCAAGATCCAAATGAGTAGGCCTCACATAGCTGCATTTTTGCATATCAAGCTTAGTTTACTTCAGGAAGGGGATCTTGACACCATGTAAAATGGGTAAAATACAGAAACGATATACACACTCGCACACATCATTTAAACACTAAAAATTGCAAAATCCAAAACAAGTCTAAAGAGAGGTCTTTTCAAATGCCATGTATATAAAAATGCTAAATCAATTCAGTGGAGTTAATATCTGATAACAGCTAAACAATTATTTACTTGATCTTCTTTCTGCATATGGAAATAACCTATATAAACAAGAGAAAAGAAAGGCGAGGTTTAGTAACAACTATTACTCAAATTATGGCCACAGAACAGCAAAACAATCCCACACTTGCTACGAAACACCACAGATTCTATGATTAAAGTGGAATAATGCATTGTGTAACACATTATAGGAAGCCATTTCCAACAATTTTTCGCATTTGTTCCCCAAGAGCACAAAGCGAGTAAAAAACAAATATTGCATGTTCAGCATATTTTGTTTACATACCAGAATAGTTTCTTTCACATTTTTGACATCCTTACTACAAGGTGAGTATAGGCACCACTTTCGAATATAAGTGTCAGCTGAGCCAAAAAAAGACAATTTGAAACTCAAAGCCAAAGTGGCGCAGAGCGGTGCTGCGCCAAAAATAGTAGAGCTGCGCCACTTTTGAAATGCAGGGATGCGCCGTATTTACAGAAATACGACGCAGCCCTGCGTTTTCCCCGGTATCAGCACTAAATTAAGCTGCCTGCACCAATGCAGGCATCCTTGCACCATAGTGCAAGGGTGTATGTGTTGAGGAGATAGATTATTTATGTGCAGGAAGGGACACCTTCCTGCACATAAACTATCTATTATGGCGATTTGGCACTTCTATGTGTGCAGCAAAATGCAGCACACATAGAAGTACCAAAACCTCATTTCAGAACGATTGCTTATGTGCAGTAAGGGGCACCTCCCTGCACATAAACAATCATACATGGCATTTTGCTTTTTCTATGTGTGCTGCAGAAAGCATTCCTCCTTGTTTTGCCATCCTACTGCCACCCCTGGAGTGGCGTTTGTTTTTGGTGCTGCCTCGGGTATACGCAACTCGTAAATCTGAGGCAGCATCAAAAGCAATGGGTGTTGCAGTGGAACGCCCACCGCAACACCCATTGCACGCCCCTGTGACACAGAAAACTGCATCAGAGGGGCCCACATTTACAAGAAAATGGTGTTACACCTCCTTGTAAATATGGAGCAGTGTTTAGCCCCACCGGAGACCCACAAAAAGTGACGCTCCATTGGCGCTAGGGGCTGTTAAATCCGCCCCTCAGTTTCTTTAAGGTCCTCACAATAACAACGGCCCAGATATATGTTAAAGTGACTCAGTGCAGTGCTGCACAAAAACTGGCAGTGCCGCACTGCGCCACTTTAGATATGAAGAGGTGTGCTGTATTTAGAGGAATATGGCACACGTCTGCATTTCCCCCTGTGCTGGCGCTGAATTAAGCTGCTTAGCGACAGTGCAGGAATCCTTGCACCATATTGCAAGGGTGTCTACATTGAGGGGATAGATTGTTCATGTGCAGGAAGGTTCCCTTCAACAAACCAAACAATTGTCCATAGCACTTACCTTCTTCCATGTATGCTGCAGAATGCAGCACTCATCAAAAAAGCAAAAAACACTAGGAGGCCCATATCTACAAGGAGACGTAACGCCACAAAAAGTGACATTACACCTCCTTGTAAATTTGAAGCAGTGCTTAGCGCCACCGAAGCGTCATGAAAAGTGATGCTCCAAGGGCACTATGGGCTCTTAAATATGCCCCAAAATATTTTGAAGAAGCAATGCCCTTTTCCTTTTTATGCAATGGTGTTTGAAAACAGGTAAGGTGGTACACTGACAAATCATAGCTTTTCAAACAGTGTGTTTGCCAGAGTAAGTTCCATTTTATCTAGGCATAATTAAGGGACTTAAACTTGTCTGACCCATGAACATTGATTTGTACACATAATACTGTTAGGGGCATATTTATACTCTGTTTGCGCCGGAATTGTGTTGTTTTTTTTTACGCAAATCCGACGCAAAGCTAACTCCATATTTATACTTTGGCGTTAGACCCGTCTAGCGCCAAAGATCTTGGAGTTTGCATCATTTTTTAGCGTGGACACCTACCTTGCGTTAATGATATGCAAGGTAGGCGTTCCCATCTAAAAAATTACTCCAAGGCATGTGCGCCTTATTTAAACTCCCGTGCAAAAATGACGCACAGGAGTGGGCGGGTCAAAAAAAATTACGTCCAGCCGCTTTTGCGTAATTTTTAACGCCTGGTCAGGGCAGGCGTTAAGGGACCTGTGGGCTCGGAAGGAGCCCAGAGGTGCCCTCCCATGCCCCCAGGGACACCCCCTGCCACCCTTGCCCATCCCAGGAGGATGCCCAAGGATGGAGGGACCCATCCCAGGGAACTTAAGGTAAGTTCAGGTAAGTATATATATATATTTTTTTTTTATGGCATAGGGGGGCCTGATTTGTGCCCCCCTACACTACATGCCACTATGCCCAATGACCATGCCCAGGGGACATATGTCCCCTGGGCATGGCCATTGGGCAAGGGGGCATGACTCCTGTCTGTGCTAAGACAGGAGTCATTTCAATGGGGGTTGGGAGTCAAAAAAAATGGCGCAAATCGGGTTGAAGCCAATATTTTGCCTCAGACCTGACTTGCCCCATTTTTTGATGCCCAAGCTCCATTTTCCCCTACGCCGGCGCTGCCTGGTGTGGGTCATTTTTTTTTACGCACACCAGTCAGCTGCGCCGGCTAACGTCATTCCATAAATAAGGCGCCCGCATGGCACTTTGGAATGGCGTTAGCCGGCGTAAAAATTTTTGACGCACAATTGCGTTGCCGCAGTTGTGCGTCAAAAAGTATAAATATGGCCCTTAGTATCATATACACTTTGCTACATTTACATGTAAAAAGTTTGATTGAAATTTTGTTGCATGAAAATATCAACATGGCATTTAAGATCAATAGTCATGAAGATACCAGAACTATTCTCGTAAGACCTAAAACAAATTTAATGCACTAGAATAATGGATATCATGATTAATCGCTAAAGCTATTATATACATAAATTCACAGATGTTCACAAACACAAAATTAGCATTTTATTAAAACTCACATATTGATCATGTATAATTTTAACAGTGATTTACATGTTTAAAGATATGTCATTTTCAAAGTATTTTTATTAAATTAGTTTTATATTAGACAGTTTATCATAACATAACTTAAGTGTAATGTAAATTATTATTTAATTTAATTTATTTTACATGTTAGTGTCATTTTCTGCCAACTTTTTATTTATGTGGGAGTGTATTGCTGTACCAGTGGTTGGTCTTGTGTGATGTTTGACTTACTTAATGGAAAGGCTGGAGTACTTTTGCAGCTCTTTTGTTAATAGTACTACATTGTAGATTTTAATTTAATTTTGCAAACTGCAAGTGTCGTAATTTTAGTGGGTGTGTATTTTGTATGCATATTAACATGTTAGTAAATAGTAATGATTATTTACAAATGATACTGCAAGGAGTGGTGGATGAAAATGTAAAGTGTATTAAAATGAATTAAAAATTAGCTTAAAAGCTCAAAATAAAAACAAACATTTTAATATTTAATCATATGTTTAGTTTTAGTGCAAGTGTGTTGTCTCTTCTTACTTTGGAAGACCTAGGTAAATAGGATTTTGGCAAATGTGTTTTAACAATTGTAATTACAAATGACCTGATCTTTATTTTATACTTAAAAATGTATTTTCTTAAAATGCCTATTTACTTTCTATAGGCATTTAAATTCATGTTAAAACTGAAGGTAAACACTCAAAATATTTCAAATATACATATTAATAAAACAAAGCAACACTCAAATTTTTATCTAATGTATTTCATTTTTAACATTGAAAAATGATTACTACTAAGTTAACAATGAAATATTTGTCAAAATATCAATAAAACTACTACCCACGACAACCCACTATAACCCTCACATTTCATCCAAAATTGCTCTTCTAAATGTTTTAAGTTTTTATAACAACGGCGATACCTTCATTTGCTTTTTATTTCATATTAATAATTTAATATTATAAAAATCACAGCTAAATAGTTCTCATTGCATTCTATGCACCTGTCTAAAAATAGTTATTGTTTAGAAATAGTTTTAATTTGTTTTAACAAAATAATAATTTACTCTATCTTTTAGTTTAATTTATTAACTATAAAAAATATATCAAGCACAATTAATTAACACATATAGAAACACTTCCCAAAACCAGCATAATAGCAATCTATATCACATAAATATGGCATCTACGTATCGCATGCCTCATAGCGGGCCCCGTAGCATGTCACACAACCTATTTAAGTGACATATCAGATAGTTATGGACATGCATCTAAAACAAGCCAGACGTATTGGCTTGACACTTCTTGTTGTCAGAATAACACAAATTAGCAACAACAATAGTTTTGCTGTGAATAATTAGAATGGAAAATGTTTCAGTTCTAAGAATATAAGACTCTGAATTAAACATTGCCTAGGTCTATTCAATTAAATTAATTTTTTTATTCGATCATTGAAGACAAATGATCACAAAAGATATGAGGCAAACATGTTAAAAAGATTCAAATTAAAAAGACAAAGGATAAAAAACAACATCGCAATTCATCTTGACTCCTTCGCTGCCAGGACTTTTCCCCTAAGGTGCCAAGCCTTTTTTGGCTATTTGGGGTAGTTTGCACTTAGGCCCTCATAACTTTTTTTTTTACATAAGCTACCCATACCAAATGTGCGTCCTTTTTTTCCAACATCCTAGGGATTCTAGAGTTACCCAGAGTTTGTGGGTTACCCTGGAGGAGACCAAGCGATTAGCCAAAATACAGTTATTTTTTTTTTAAATGGGAAAAGAGAGCTCCAGAAGAAAGCATGTGTTTTTCCCTGATAATCAACAAAGGGTTTGCGGTGCAAAAATCACCATCTTCTCAGCTTTCAGGAACAGGCAGATTTGAATGTGAAAACCACATTTTTCAACACAATTTTGGCATTTTACTGGGACGTACCCCATTTTTACTATTTTTGTGCTTTCAGCCTCCTTCCAGTTAGTGACAGAAATTGGTGTGAAACCAATGCTGGATCCCGGACAGCTAAACATTTCGGAAAAGTAGACAACATTCTGAATTCAGTAAAGGGTCATTTGTGTAGATCCTTCAAGGTTTCCCACAAATAAACAAATATTGAAATTGAAGTGGAAAAAGATCCATTTCTGCCCACGTTTTCTTCTACAACGTTTATCAGCAATGCCTGATTTTTTAAAGCAATATACCGTTACGTAGGTTAATCAAGAACCCTGGGTGCCCAGAGCCAATAAATGAGCTGCACCTTGCAATGGGTTTTCATTGTATACCGGGTATACAGCAATTCATTTGGTGACATATAAAGAGATAAAAATAGATATCAAGGAAGCCTTTATATTTCCAAAATGGGCACAGGATAAGGTTTTGAGAAATAGTGGTTATTTGAACATCTCTATATTTCCAGGGGCCCCATACTAGCATGTTAATTACAGGGCATTTCTCAAATAGATGTCTTTTTTACACACTGTCTTACATTTGGAAGGACAAAGGCAGTCATTATGTACATGGTGGAAAAGACCGCCGTCCGCCGTGTCGGCGGTGAACAGAATCCCGTCGTTGGCGGTGAATGGAAACCAGCCATGTAATGAACTAAAAACCCAACCCCGCCAAAAAATTCCAGACCACCACTCCCTGCCTTGACTCTGTCGGTGGGAATCCCGGACCACCCCACCCCACCACTGCCAACCACACCCACATCCCGCCCTCCAAATAATGATGCACAAATCACCTCGGCGGACAGTGAAGGCCGGACGACGATTGGCGGCTGCGACCGCCACAGGCGGCAAGTGGACTCAACAGCAAGAAGTGCACACATTGGACAGGCGTATCACCCACACACCTGGCACACATCCAGAAACCCATAAAACACCCCCAGACACACCCCACAATCCCTTTCAACGAAACCAGGACAAGAAAACAGAGAGCACCAGAGCCAGACCGCGAACTCCAGCATACAGGAGATGCAATCGACCCACAGAGGAGCACCCTTACCTCGTCCCCAGTCCCGACGCCATCCACCACACTCACCATGCCCCCCCAAAAAAATCCACTCTTCACCGAAAGGGAGCAAAGGACCATGGTGGACGAGATCCTGAAGGTGGAGCCACAAATATTTGCGGCCGACTTGCAGCACACACCCATCGCCCGGAAATTGGAGCTGTGGTGAATGCAGTGGGATACCATCCATGCACCAGGGACGACATCCGGAAGAGATGGAACGACCTGCGGAGGAAGGTCAGGGCCATGGCATCTAGGCACCACATCGCAGTGCAGAAGACTGGGGGAGGCCCGCCACCAACACCACCCGACTACACCGACTGGGAGGAAAAGGTACTCGCCATCCTGCACCCAGAGGGACTCACTGGACTCACTGGAGGAATGGACTCGGGTAAGTCATCTACAATTACCCCATATACACCACAGTTGCAATGCATGCACCACCCCACCCCACCCACACCCACCTGGACCTACACCCCACCAAGCCATTACCCACCACATCCACCCCCCTGCATGACCTACAATCCACTAACAGGCCCACATCACTCCCGATGTGCACAGCCAACCACCCCTGCACGTACTCACAATGGAACAATACCCCCCACCACAATGCAACCCCACCATTGGCGCTAAATGCCATGTCAACCTCACAAAGGCACCCTGGAAGGCCACTGAAAGTAACACCAGAACAAAATACCCCAGTCCTGTACACCTCAAACCTACATGCATATGTAACAGACATGTCTATGTCTCCCAACGGGCACCACCAGCCATGCAACCCTAACAGACGGGACAAGGAGTGCCACTGCCCTCCAGGGAGACAGAGGCACCTCACAAGACCTTGGTGAAGGATCCCTGGACACTGATGAGCAGGCAGGCCCCTCACACAGTCCTGGATTCTCACCATGCAGCAGCCCCACCCAGGAAACCACTGTCACCCCTAACACCCAGTCGAGACCAGCAGCCCAGGGCAGGCATACCCACACCAGTGTACCCAGGGCACAGACTGGTGGAACACAGCTACAGAGGCCACAGTCTCCCACTCCCAACATGCAGGAAGGCGAGGGCCCCAGTACAAGTGGCACGTCCAGAGCTGTGCAGGGGACACAGGCACAGGGGGCTAGGGCAACTTCAAGGGTCTCAGTGGGCCGGGGGGGCACAGGATGGATGCAGCAGCCCAGGACGTTATTTCAGAGGTGTTGGGGGCCTACCAACATACCCAAGACAGGTTGGCACAGATTGTGTCCACCCTGGAGCAAAGTCAGAGGATGCGGCAGGAACAACACCAACAGGCCATGGAACAGTGAGTGGAAAGAGCACAATGCCACAATGGCCACCATTGCTGGAGCACTGCTGCAGTTGGTAAAAAGACAGTCCGACACCCACACCGGAAAAGAAGCCCCACAACAGCCCTGGACAACGAGCATCAGATGACCCAAGCAGCAGAAACATCCCACGAAATACCCTCCCAGGAAACCCAAGGGCTAACCATGCCACCCCAAGAAGCTGGACAGCAGGCGCCCAAACGTACTCTTAGGCCAAGACATGGCACTGGAAACCCAGCTAAGAACATGGCCCCCTCCAACAATTGACTCTGCTATTAATGCAAAGAAACCATCCCACCCATTCACCAACAATGCTTAGCTGAGGGAAATTTGAAGTACTGTTCAACAAAATGGACCCATCAATACCATCCAACAAGGCTGCCACCAAGTTGGTTTTGAGGACCCCCAAACCCTTACGACTTCCATCACTGTATATAGCACAATTTACTCACTTCTACCAATAAAACACATTTCACACCTGTAACACTGTCCCCTGTCTTAAATTGTGAAGAAAGTGGAGTATGGATGCAACTGCAGAGAACAACTTTATTGTCAATTTGTGCATGATGGTAGTACTGTGTGCCCAAATGGTGGCACGGAGGGAAAGCATATATTTTCAGTCAGTAACATGCAGAAGTGGTCCGTGTATCGCTTATCGTGACCAACCCCCTATATGACAGAGCACACTGACAGTATTAGTCACTAACCCCAATGATAGGCTTAAGTCCCACACAGTTATTGGAAGTAGAGTTGTATCAGTTAGTTCCTGGAATTTACATCTTCCTCATCCTCACCATCACTCTCCTCACCTCTCTGAGGTAGCTGATCAGGACCTATAGCACCCTCCAACTCCATGAGGGGGATAGAATGTCTCACTGCCACGCTGTGCAGCATGTAGCAGGCCACCACTATTCTACACACCTTATCAGGCCCATAGGCCAGGGAACCCCCAGAGACATTTAGACACCGGAATATAGCCTTCAGGAGACCTATAGTTCGCTCTATTACCCTTCTAGTACGTCTATGGGCCTCATTGTAATTCATCTCTGCATCCGTCCTGGGATTCCTCACTGGTGTCAAGAGCCAACACAAGTTTGGATAACCAGAATCACCTACAAAATGGTACAATACAGACTCGTCATTGTTATGTCCTTTAGTCAGACAGGCTGGTTTTCTGCAGTATGTCAGTTAGTGACAGGCAAACTTACCTATGATCCACCCTCTGTCCTCTTGTAGTTGTTCCATCTTCTGTGGCACACTGCTGTTCCTCACCACAAAGGAATCATGGACTGAACCTGGAAACATGGCATTCACATGGGAAATCTACTGGTCAGCAGTACATACCAATTGGATATTCACGGAGTAAAGGTTCTTCCTGTTTCTGTACACCTGTTCACTCACTCTTGGGGGAATGATAGCTACGTGGGTGCCATTGATGGCACCTATGACATGGGGAATGTTGGCAAAGGCATAAAAGTCAGACTTGATGTCAGGGAGCTCAGTACTTTGGGAAAACCACACATAGGATTGCAGATGTTGTACAAATGCATTCAGAAATCTTATCAGTACCTGGCTGAACATTGGCTGTGAGAAACCAGCACCCATGCCCACTGTCACTTGAAATGAGCCTGTGGCCAGGAAATGGAGTGCAGAGAGCACCTTCACCTCAGTTGGAATGGCATGCTGATTACGATTTCTCAGAGTTAGTGCAGGATCGAGTAATGCACAAAAGTCCTGAATAGTTGCACGTGTGAGTCTGTAAGTGATTATGATCTGACGCTCCACCATGGTCCCCATATCCACAAGTGGTCTGTACACCAAAGGTGCCCTTCCTCGCCACAAGGGTCGGTACCTACGAGGGGTTACAAAAAGGAGTGATGAAGACACATACATAGGCACACTTCTCATCATTTCTGCATTGTTCATTGTAGTGTCTCAACAGTAACTGCTACCCAACAGATGTGCATGTACATCACTAGGAGGGAACAGAGTAATTCATGTGTGCTACTATACAGAATGGACAGAGGCCTAGGTGCTTCATGTGGCTAGTAGGGCCTGCATTGTGAGTAGTAGGAAGTTCTAGATGCGTAGGTGATGGCAAAATGTCTGCCCACTGTACATCTGCCTCTTCATTGTGGAAGTGACCTCATACTGCTAGCGGTTGACGTGACTGCTGTTCGCACCCTCATTGGCTAACATGGATGCCGATGGGGAATCCTGGCATATCATGATCGCCGCCAGCGGTGATGGTGCATACTGCTGTGGAACGTACGTGCGTTCGTCATCGTTTGATCACTTGACTCCCTGATCTCGTGCGGACAGGTACTCCACTCTGTGTACTGCTGTGGCCCGCCTCTGGCTATGGATGTGCCACGTTGTGCAGGGGAAAGGGCCCCGGCCTTCACCCAGGAAGAACTGGAGAAGCTAGTGGATGGGGTCCTGCCCCTGTATGCGAAACTGTACGGACGGCCAGAGGTACAGGTGAGTCTGGGTTTGGAGGGCACTGTGTGTGTAATGGATGGTGTTGATTGGACATATGTGTGCACCTCTGAGCCTGCATGGGCCATGGTGCATGGCATGGTGTGTGCGACTGTCCTGTGTGTTTGTGAGTACTGTCGGTTGCATAGTGGACGATTAGCCAGCTGTTCCTATCGTGCAAGTGCCTGACCTCTGTGTTCCATTTCTGTGTTGCCCTTCTAGGTCAGCGCTCACCAGAAGAGGGTACATTGGCATGCCATCGCCAAGGAGGTGCAGACCCTGGGGGTCTACAACCGGTGGAGCACCCACTGTCGAAAGAGGTGGGAGGACCCAACGTGGAAGGGGTGCCCGTTGGGCACTGACCCCCCTCGTGCGATGGATCCTGGCGGTGGCGTACCCAGACCTGGATGGGCGCTTGAAGGTTGCACAGTAGTCACAAGGGGGTGAGTACGCATTGACCATACTTCATTCTGGAAGGATGTATGGGTGTGCAATAGGGCTCATGCTGCTTAGAGGCAGGGAATGTGACTGGTGTCCATCTACTGTATGTTCCCCAAAGGGTGTAGGGGTGTCCCTGTCAAGTTTCACCTACTTCTGCTCCTAAAGTATTTTCAGGGGATGGGTGTAGAGCAGTATTCTGGTCAGTATTCAGGGGCATGGCCATGGGCACGGTGTACTGTGCTGCCTGTTGGGTGTGTTTGCTGGGTGGGTGTATGTCTGGCCATTCGGTACCTGCATTCAGCTATTTACAAGTGTCTCTCCTGTTTTGTCTCCCCATCCCTGTTCTCTTCTGTTGGTTTGGTGCAGCATCAACATCAGACGAGGGAGCTGAGGCACCGGGCCATGGGGACGCAGCGGCCCACGGATCCTCCGAGGCAGAGACACCCAGGGGACCAGTGGGTGGGAGGGCAAAGGGACTTCCACGGGGAGGCTACTACCACAGGAGGTAGTGACTCTGAGACCTCCTCCGATGGGGGTCCCCCGGCGGTGGCGGACCCTAGTGCACACACCACTACCGTGAGATCTTCTGCCAACCCATACCATCTCCGTCCTCCCTTCTTCTCCCCACCGAGTTGCCCGTGCTCGCCCACCCATTCAGGTGGGCGTCTCCTTCGCCCCAGGCACCTCCTCCCCTGCCCCAGTCAGCCCTTCTGCCTTCCAAGAGGAGGCTATTGACCTCCAGAGAACCATCTCTGTAGGGCAGACAATCATTGTCAATACCATCCAGGGGCTAGCGTCAGAGGTGCAGCAGACAAATGCCTATCTGGATGGCATTCACTGTGCCGTGCCTGCCCTACAGAGATCTTTTCAGGCTCTGGCTTCCTCTCGGACAGCAGCCAGTTTCCTTGGCCATTCCATCCCCTCTCCAACCTCCTCTACCCCTTCCAGCACCCCACTCCCTTCACCCGTCCAAAGCATGCAATGAGACACGCTGACAAGCACATCAACACACAAGAAGCACACTTAAAAAAACAAGCACCACACCTCCCACCACAAGCATTCACACAGACACCTGCACACACAACAACGTCCACTTCCCCCAGTGTGCCCACCTCTTCCCCCTCCCTGTCTGTCCCCTCTACATCCACAACCTCATGCACTGCACCTTCACTTACTCTTTCTGCACTCACCACAATAGCAGACAGCCATACATGCACCCCATACACCACACCTGCACTCACCACCTCTATTGTAGTTGACACATGCAGCACACTCACCAGACTTGCAGACACCCATACAACATACATCCACACTAGCTGTGTGTCTTCTCCCACTGTGTCCACCCCCACCTCCCAAGACACACAAACACACCAAGACACCCACCCATCAGACATCCACCACACCACAGCATACTGAGCAGTCACCTGCACCCCCTACACGCACCCCTATACCCCATACATCCACTCCCTCTGCCTCCGCTCCCACGCCCTCATCCACACCCACCCCAATTGCTCCCCAAAAACCTTTCCTCTCCCGTGCTGACCTCTTCCAACCCACTGGTCCACCCTGTCTTGTCCCCAAACGTGCCCACCTCCTTGCCCTTTCCACTCCTTCCACATCACAGCCCAACCCGGTCCACCCTTCACATTCCTGTGCCCCTTCCCCAGAGAAGAAGAAGGCCCGGACAGAGCCTAGGCCATCCAGCTCCACCTGAGCAAAACAGCCCCCACTCCCTTCAAAGGAGAAGCCCACCCCCCCACGCTCCACAAGAAAGTCAAAGGCCCACCCCAGTCGAAAAAAAAAACACCCCCACCGCCCCCTGCCCCTCTTCCAAAATGTCGAGAAAGACAAGGGACAATAACACTTCTATTCTGTGGTCAACCAAGTCTCCCAATAAAAATGGTACCTCACTTGTGTGGGTAGGCCTAGTGCCCGCAACAGGAAATGCAACATTGACACATCACATTTTCACTTTGAAATCTGACATGTTTTTGGAAAGTGCCTAGCTGTGGATTTTGGCCTTCAGCTCATCCGGCACCTAGGGAAACCTAGCAAACCTGGACATTTCTGAAAACTAGACACCTAGAGGAACCCAGGATGGGGTAACTTGTGGCACTCTCACCTGGTTCTCTTACCCAGAATCCTTAGCAAACCTCAAGATTTGGCAAAAAAATAGCTTTTCCTCACATTTTGATGCTGCAAAGTTCTGGAATCTGAGGGGAGCCACAAACTTCCTTCTACCCAGCATTTTCTCACATGTCCTGATAAAAATGGTACCCCACTTGTGTGGGTAGACCTATTGCTCGCGACAGGAAATGTTGCAAAACACTACGTGGACAAATCAAAATGCAAAACTACCTGGCACCTGCGTTTTTGGTCCTGGGCTCATCAGCCATCTAGGGAAACCTACCAAACCCAGACATTTCTGAGAACTAGACACCCGAGGGAGTCCAGGAATGTGTGACTTGCGTTGATCCCCCAGTGTTTTCTTACTCAGAATCCTCAGCAAACCTCAAATTTAGCTAAAACAAATCACATTTTATCCACATTTCTGTTTAGGATCACTGCACCGGCACAAATTTTCTACCACCCAACGTTCCCCTCCGTCTCCCGATAAGAATGATACCTCACTTTTGTAGGCGGGCCAAGTGCCTGTGACAGGGAAGAGCCAAAAACATGTTGAAATGGAGGGCAAACCAAAGTGGGCCCAAAAGGGCAGTTTTAGAAAAAACATTTTTAGGCTGACAAGTGGGGCAAACTTTTATCAGTATAGATGCGACAATGCTGAGTGGTAGGAATTTTGTGGATTCCTTCAGATTCCACAAGGTTCCATCACAAAAACGTGTGAAAAATGTGTGTTTTCAAGCAAAGTTGGAGGTTTGCAGGGGATTGTGGGTAAGAAAATGGTGCTGGGTGCATGCGAAGCACACCATCCTGGACCCACCCAGATGTTTAGTTTTCAGATGTGTCTAGTTCTCGTAGAATTTTCTACATGGCAGCGCCCCAAGGTCCAAAAAGTGAAGACCTCAGAGTGGGACGATTTTGAGAGCTAGACAAGGTCTCATGGCCCAAATGTAAAACCAAAACCCAAAATAATCAGATGTCCTCTTGCTTTTTGTTGGGATAAGATCTTTTAGTGTGCGGGGGAGATGAAAGACTGTTACCCCTTCAGTTGCCCATACTGGTAGGTGGACAGGACCCCACTATTTGTTTTTTTTGTATTCCCTGCATCTAGTAGGCTTTCTGCCCCCCCCCAGGGAGTGCAGTGGGGTAATTGCCCCATCTGGGCACCGGTGGGCAGAACAACTTTGTCCCCATTTCTTTAGGGGGGATATGGCGATACCCCCACCCTCTTTTTTTAAACAAAAATCTTCTCTGGAATCTTTGGGGCCAGATGGGCCCTACAAAAATAGACTGATCTGCCCTCCGGGGGGCAGAAATGGCCAACAGTAATGTGCCCCCATGGGGAGTGACACTTGCCCAAGGAGCTGCGCCCCAAAACACACACACACAAACCAATCCCTGGTGTCTAGAAGTTTCTGCCTGCCTTGGGGGCAGATCAGCCTCATTAAAACAGGCTGATCTCCCCCCAAGGGGGGCAGAAATGGCCTAAAATATATTTGCCCCCCAAGGGAGCGACCCTTGCCTAAGGGGCCGTTTCCCCTCTCCTGTAAAATAAATATATATGTCCCTGGTGTCTAGTGTTTTCCAACGGGGGCAGAAATGGCCTAAAAGTATTTTGGTCCCTGCGGAGCGACCCTTGCCTAAGGGGTCGCTCCCCTTATATGTAAATAACAAAAACAAAATCCCTGGTGTCTAGTGGGCATTTCTGCAGCCCGGTCGCTATGTGATCGGGTTGCAGGAATTCCAGGGGTACATAAAAAGGAAAAGCCTTTCCTTTCCTTTTCATGCCTCCCTGACCTTCCCTGCCCCTGTACTGTGGAGAAACCAATCAGTTTCACCTCGGTCATGCTGGAAGCACTGTGGGGGTCGGGGTGGAAGACAAAGTGATTCCCTTTCCATCCCTGCCCAGCACTCAAGGGGTAAAAAATGTAGAAGTTGTTACATGATTTTACAGATATAAAAAAGTGTGCAAATCAGCATCTAATGTATGAAGTGCAAAATAAATATATAAGTAAGATAAAAAATGCATTGTCTCAACATAGAAAATGGTCATCAGATGTGCAAAGAACGAGATAAATAAACAAGTGTACTCCATAAGGTTTCAGCATATAAAATAGCCAACAGTAAATGTTCTTTGTTTGTGGATAGCTGACTTTAAGAAACCTCCTAAATGACAACAAATTCTAGGGTTCGTTAGTTGGCAGAGAAAATACATAGCAGGCCTATACTGGGTAAAACCATGCAATTTAAAAATAGGTTTTAAGAACTTTTTTGTTAGCTGCTCGTAATAATTGCAGAAAAAGAAAAAGTGCTCCAGGGTTTGAATGTAGTTCTCATCTCATGGACACACAAGGATAGAGGCTTTGTCAAACTGGCCTAAAGAGAAGCAACTTTCCCTTGGTCTGGGGACCCATGATAAATAAGGTTCAATGAGGGGTGTTGTTAGAAATGGGGTCTCTGGTTGGTAGTCAGTTTACACCCTGTCCAAGTAGGGATTCTCACTCTAGTCAGGGTAAGGTAGATTCACAGCTCAGATAACCCCTGCTCACCCCCTTGGTAGCTTGGCACAAGCAGTCAGGCTTATCTCAGAGGCAATGTGTAAAGTATTTGCACAAACACACACAATGAAACACCACAAAAAGATTCCTCACCAGTTTAAAAAAATCACCAATATGTATCTAAATCAAACAAGAGCAAAATGACAAAAATCCAACATACACAAGAAAATATATACAATTTTATAGTAAAAAGAGGTTTAATGCATAAGAATCAATGGATGCGTTGTTTTAGCACAAAGTACCTCGTATGAATCAAAAATAAAGCCGCTGGGGCAAGGGTGCATCAGAAAGGCAATCAATGTGTTGATTCCTTACTCGCAAGGGAGACTGGGCATCAATTCTTTCTCCGCTGGGTAAGCGATGTGTCAATTCTTTGCTCGCAAGGAGGGGATGCATTGATTTCCGGTCAAGCAGCCTTGGGTTCGTACAATGATGTTAAAGATTTGACACCCAAGGACGATGCGTGGAAAATCCAGACACACAGCAATGATGAATTCGCACTGAGTTGGCAGTGTGTTAATTTCTGCAGCCGCTACATCGGTTTTACAGCTGCGAGGGAGGTGTAGCATCAATTTTTCTGCCGCTCAGCTACTGTACGTGGATTTTCACTAAGATTCTGCCAGCTTCTCCTTCCAGGGTCCCAGAGACTGGATGTAGCACCACTTGGCAAGTCAGGGGGTCTCAGCAAGAGAGCACAGGTGCTGGCAGATGAAGTCTTTGATATCCCCTGCCTCTTCCTTGCTCTGCCCCATCCACACTCTAGGGGGTTGGAGACAGTACTGTGTGGGTCAGGCACCGCCGTTTCAAGTGCAGGTGTCAGCTCCTCCCTCCAACTCTAGCCCAGGAAGACCCATCATGCTATGCAGGACGCACCTCAGCTCCCTTTGTGTCACTGTCTAGAATGAATTCACATACAGACCAACTGTCAGGCTGATTCAGACTTGGATTCAGCATCCAAGCAGGGGCACGGAATGGTTAAGCAAGAAAAGGCCCACTTTCTAATAGAGACATTTTCAAACAGTCAAACTAAAACAAACTTTACCAAAACATGTATTTTTAAATTGTGAGCTCAGAGACCCCAAACTCCACATCTCCACATTCTCTCAATGGGAAACTGTGCTTAAAAGTTATTTAAAGGCAATCCTCATGTTAGACTATGGATAGATAGGCCTTACAATAGTGAAAAACGATTTTAGCAGTATTTCACTATCAGGACATGTAAAACACACCAGTACATGTCCTACATTTTAAATACACTGTACCCTGCCCACGGGACTGCCTTGGGCATACGTTAGGGGTGACTTACATGTAGTAAAAGGGAAGGTTTGGGTCTGGCAAGTGGGTACACTTGCCAGGTCGAACTGGCAGTACAAAACTGCACACACAGACACTGCAGTGGCAGGTCTGAGGTAGGCTTACAGGCCTATTCATGTGGGTGGCACAATCAGTGCTGCGGACCCACTGGTAGCATTTGATTTAGAGGCCCTGGACACCTCTGATGCATTTGACTAGGGTCTTACCTGTACATCAAATATGCCAATCATGGATAACCAATGAGCAATACAATTTAGACAGAGAGCATAAGCACTTTAGCACTGGTTAGCAGTGGTAACATGCCCAGAGACATGAAATCAACAAAAACAGGCCAGAGAAAATAGGAGAAAGGAGGCAAAAGGTCTGGGGATGGCCCTGCAAAAAGGGGCAGATCGAACAGGTTTCGTTTGGGCCAGTACATAATCCCTCAGGGAAGTTTTCTTTAGTTCCTCTTACTCTCTTGTTGAGGACATATGTTTAGGAAAAAGTCTCTTGGCATTGAGAATGTCCTCTTTGGTCAGAGTGTAGGAAAAAGAAAATAGTTATTTCCAGTTGATGAGACATGCAAGAGCTTTCACATAACTTTCCCAGGGAGTGGAGATACCGTTCTGACCCCTCAAACAGTCTTGTATGTTTTTTTGGCTGAAGCTGCTTGGACCAGACTGCAATCCAAAGTGTTAGGGGTGAAACCTTGATGAAATCTGATGTATAGGTCAATCCTAATTCCTCGTGTAGGAAAAAATGAGGGGTGTAGCAGGGGAGATCTAATAAGCGTTGACAAAACCTATTCTCCTCCACCGGAACCTTGGAGACTTCCCAGTAGCCTCAGTTCCCAGCACCGTACGCTAATACTGGTAAGCATTTTCTACAGTAAACTTCAATAGCCAGCTTGATCGATTTATTTTCAACATTTTGAGCAAACTCAAATAGAACCCTAACTGAGTGGTTAAAGGGCAGGCAACGGTTAGCTATACATGGGACCCAGGAATTTTTTAATCAAACAAAATATTAAGGTAGGGGAAATGTATAACCTTGTCAATATGTATGCCCTTAATCCAAAAGGAGCCGGTTTTGACAGTTCTTTTGGTACATATCATGTATTTAGTTTTAGAACTGTTCAGTCTAAATCCAAATTGTCCATTAAGGTGACAAAGATGTTAATTAATGCCTGCAACCCATTTAGGGTGCACAACCTCAAGTCAGCATCATTCAAATTGAGTAGATTTGGGACTGGGGTAGAGTTAATCTTAGAGAGATCTTTCCCCTCAAATTGTAAGATAGTGTTCAGGCCATTTATATATAGAAGGAACAAAATAGGAGCAAGAACACACCCTTGTCAAACACCCTGCTGTATTTCAAAGGTACTCATGTTTTATTTCCCTAACCCATACCACACAGAGGTGTTGACCCCACAGTGTAGGGCCCACACCAAGTTAACCAGATCCTCATCAATGCCCTACTCCAGAAGTACCTGGCATAGTTTACTATGGTTGACCTTGTCAAAGATGCTGCTAGGTCCATAAATGGCAGAAACAGCACCCCTGTCCTTGGCTATTGTGTACTTGCTTATGATGAGATAGAGGTTGAGATATTGCTGTGCAGTGCCAAAACCATATTGCACAGGGGAAAACATAGGCTATTAAATGCCAATTTTTACATTCAATGAAGGATTATCTGCTCAATGATTTTAACCATTGAATCTAGGATGGATACTGGGTAGTAACAGTGGGGATCCTGCCAGCAGCCCTTTCTGTATACTGGGATTATGACAGCTGAGTACCAAAAGTCCAGGAGTCCTCTTTTTACACTGCATTAACCACATTAGTGATGGCTGGAACGCTGAAATCCAAGTTTTCTTTACAGTGGTCCAGCACCCTGTCTGGTTCAGGGGCCTTCCTAGAGCTGCTTGTACAGATGGCTTCATATACCTCCAGCTGCTCAAATTTAATGTTCAAGAGGTAAACGATAGGAGACTCAATTTGGGCAGTGTCCATATCAGTGCTTCAAGTGTAGAGAGCTTTAAAATGCTCAAACCTGTGTTCGGAAACTGATGTTAGTCACCAGCCCCTCTGTTAAGGTGTAGGATAATTTTGGGTGGTTAACACTTTTTAGAAGCCCCGGTTTCCCTGGTATCAAAAGTTGAAACTAGACTGTCCCGCAATTCTTCTTTAACCTTTCTCTTTCTTGCAGGGAGGGCCTTCTTCTAATCAGAGTGGCAGGCCCCCAAGTAGGTACTGCCACTGGGAGTAACTTTAATAGCTGTGCGCAGCTGCCTGTTAGCTTTTCTGCACTCAGGATTAAACCAGAAATAGCCAGGATATGGCCTATTGGGTGAATGGCAGGTTAAACGTCTTTTGTTACAGTTCAAAGATACAAATGCAAGTATAATGAAACTGCAAGGGCAGTCGAATACCATGAAGAGTGGGATGTTAGATTTTATTATCAGGTTACAGAAGTTGAAGTAGTCAATGCAATCCCACCTAAGTCTCACCCCTTGATTGTTTGCCTCGATATCTGTTACTCCATCACTTAGGGTATAGTCCTGGGTCAAAGGGAGATTGAGGGAAAGCTCAATGGAGTTGTCATCACTGTGAGTGCTGGGGGCCACAGTGATGGAGTGTATGAAGCATACTCATCAAGGGGTGGTTAATATGCAATTTATGATGGTGCCCTGGCTTCTACCTGTCAAGGTGGGGACATGTGTATCCAAAGGGCATAATAGTTCCATCCCATTAACAATCGCAAGCTCAAAGACATAATTTTGGAGCCTAGCACCTCTACTATCTGCAGCCCAGAGATCACAATCAGATTTAAATGCTTGGAGCAGCTGGATCACAGTGGTACTGGCCCTTAATCTGGCATTAAAATCGACCCAGTGATGATGTTGAAACTGTAAGCTAGGGAGAAAAACCTACCAAATAGGCATTGTTCAACAAAAAACAAGTCCTCTAAGCTGCAATGGTTGCCTTGGTTGCCAAAGCATTGTAGAAGTTAACTATCAGGAAGGAGAAGTTATTGGGGTGCAGTAGCCAAAGAATCTGAATCCTGATATATTTGATAGGCTTAAGGAAAACCCTAAATCCACATGTAGAGTGAATAAACATCATTAGCCCCCACTAGCTCTGCCACTGTTCCCTTTAAAGGCTCAGACACAAAAAGCTCAGAAAGCCTTCCCATGATAAATGATCCATACACTAGGTTTCTTGCAATAAGATGTAATCATGTTGCTAACATACCGATTTGGCTAATAACCCCAGTACAATTCTGCAAACTAGACTTTGAGAATAACCGGCCTGTTTGCCACCATGATTTTTTGTGGGAGCAGTTTTATGTAATGAGGAGAAAGTTCAGACACCTTCAGAGGACTCCATCAGTACAACGGGGCGCCATTAAGGCGGACAATAGGGAAAACATCTAAGTTTGATTGATTGGATTGCCTCTCCTTCCTGGCCTGGGGAGAATGTCCATTGTTATGTGTCAAACTCAGGCTACTGAAAGGTGAAGGTAGTTAATCCTGCTCAATAGTAATTCAAATCATTGTTTGCAAGGTACTCAACATCCCCCAAGGATAGTACAGATGTTGTGGGCCCCCAGGTGGAGGATGGTTTGCAGACTTTTGTAGATACCTGCGGAAGAAACCAAGGGCCAAGATGCTAATCCCATTGTCTGCAATTTGAGGCTGACAGAGTTGAGATACAATGTTCCTTGTACCGTGTGTATACCTAAAATTTATAATAATGCAGTCCCATGGGAAATACTTTGTTAAGACACTGATCCAGGCCACACGACGTGCCATCAGGATATTACGGTGGTCCTGAGTTTTAAATCTGGAATGGCTAGCAAGCCAATGACACACCTTGTTTTAGAGCTGGCTGTGGACTCCACGCAATCACTGGTAAAGGAGATGCTGGGCAGGGCTAATTTGTAGCAGGAAAAGTGAGAACTCAGGGAGCAGGAAGGATCGAGACACCTTTCAAAGCAGCCCAGGCTGCTGGGGGGATAGTAGTCTGGGGATCTGACCCGACTAGATGTGCAACTATAGGCTCAGGTGGTATATGCAGATTAGGCCTAATGGAAGGTGGAGGTGGGGATGGAGGTCTGATTACTGTGGTTGTGGAAAGCAGTGGCTCAGTATGTGGAACCTTAAGCTGGCATATAGTTAAAAATGTTCCCACTTCAGCCTCCAGCTTGCCCAGTATCATCCAGATGGGAGCAAGACAGTCATTAAGTGCGGACAAATGTTTGGGGCAAATGGGGACCCAGTCAAAATTGTTGCGGGCGCCAAGAAGGTTATTATCAGGTGGGTCCAAAGAGCTGAATGGAGTTATAGGTGCTTTGATGGTTCTCAGGGTCTTGCACTTGCACTTGGATTCTGGGGAGCATTCAGGTGAGAGTGGAACAGACAAATCCTTGTAAGGCCTAGAGGTGGAGGTGCATGGGGAAGATGACTCCAAGGCCATGGTGGTGGTGGACCAGAGTCATTTTTTGCAGGGCTATTCCGCAAAGGCATAGTGATAGGCAGCTGTCAGCCAGAACAATCTCTTTTGCGATAACACTTACTGCTCTGGCCAAAAAGGAGCCAGCAGTTGTGTGGCTGGGGGCTATTGAGGGTTTAGAGCTTTTTAATTTCTTTTTACCCATGTTGGTGACTCAAGGTATTACCCTGGCCAGGGGTCGATAAGGTGGTAGATCAGGTCAATTTTAGAAAAATAAGTCAGTGCCACTTACTTCCTGGAGGGAACAAGTCATCAAATCAAGGTATTGCCTTGGTGATGGGCCACAAGACCAAAGGACAGGGCCTAGCCCAGCCTCGTCTGGTGCTGGCAGGCACAGACAGGCCCTCTGTTGGCCCCGTCTTCGCCTCAGCATGTGCCTGGGTTCGTCCTGCATCAATCTCATGGTGCGGTGGCCCGCAGCAGCCTTTACAGCATGTTACAACTGGCCCCTCCACTTGGGCAGCAAATGGTGCAGAGCTTACTGGGGGACATAGTCCCACCCCAGCAGGCCAGTTATGAAAAGGATAAAGTCTCTGCGAGTGTGTCAAGCTTTGTGGTGGCCCAGAAGCACTTTAACAGCGTGTTGCAACCGGCTCCTCCTCCTGGGTAGCAGATGGTTTAGCACCTACTGTGGGATGTAGTCTCACCCCAGCAGGGTGGTCATGAAAAGGGCGTAGTCTCTGCAAGTGCATTACCTAGGTTATTGGAAGGGGCAGTGGTCTTTGCAGTGTATAAGTCACTTCTGTTTTCCTATTTATTCCACTTTGTTCTGCAGCCGCTCGGTTGGAAATGTATACACTTTTACTCCTGATACGTTTCTGAAACCCTCTATCTGCGTAGCTCTCACCTCATCTCTTTTCTCTTCAGCACCCTCTTTTCATTTTCTCCTGCACATTCTTCCATGCATTTCCTTCACTTCACCATTTCCTACACACAAGGTACCCATTCAACTGTAAGAACTACTTTTTATTTTAATTTTGCCCTGTCAACATTTAGTAAGCTGTGTACCTCTTTCACACACTTTCACATAGAGTCACAAATATGATTGGCAACCCTAACCACTGCCTTGTGCTGTCTGAAGGACGGTATGAGCTTGTATTCTGAACTGCTGATGAGTACAGTGAGAAACTTGCAGTGCATTTGGCCTGATCTCCAGAGCTGTCAATTGTGGTCAGTTATGAATGCCTACCCATAACCAGTACTCACACAGGTATCCAGATTTGTTTTTTAACAGTGTGCACAATAAATGAGTAATATGTAACTTGAAAAAAATACAAAATACAGCATCCTGGAAAATGAAAATACTCTTAGGAAGTGCAGAAGTAACTAAAACATATGAAATATAAACAGGAACATAATTGCTGCTCAAAACCTGATCATCAATTTTGCCTTTAGCTGGTGAATTCCAGTGGTTTTGTTTGTTTAAATTGTATTTTTTAACTAACATTTTCACATAACTATAACATCCATCTTAACCTTTGCTTTTTCAGTGAATTTATAAGGTTTTTAGTGTAAATTAAGATATTATTACCATATTTAACTATAACTATAGTTTGGACGGCCCAAAGCTATGCACTGCCTGTAATGCCAAAACATAAAAAGTAAGCCTTTTAGCTTTAGCAAGGGATGAGCAAATATACAATGTATATAAAGCACATCTATCATCTTTCTCCGAAAATCCTCAATATTTTAATTCAAATCTACATTTCAGTAATTCATACAATGCAATGTTTAAAAATAACTATTATTATCAAATGTTTATAAAGTTTTAATAAAAAACAGAAATGTGTGAGTCATTCTATTAACATTGTTTTTATGATTGCAGTTGATGGGCTGAAAAATGTTGACTTTTAAAAAATATAAAAAAATCAACATGTCTCTGAGTCATTTGTTTAACATTTTATAGCCTTCAACATGTCAAAATAAAAACAACCACAAGAGGACCTTGCACTCCAACTGAACAGCATAGAGCTCCAGCTTGCAGTGCTTTAAAAAAGTATGGTAAGTTCTCTCACAGTCATGGAATTAAATGACCCAGGTGATTTACTAGTTTTTATTTTAAGTTGTTTGGATGCTGCGAAGTTGTGAAAGAGTAACACGTTCATCAAGTTCTAAATCAAGCCCTTATTCTGTACCACCTTTTTAAATATTTGAACAGGTCTTGTGGGAATACCATGGAACTGCAAGAGACTGAGGTGAGTCAAGTGGTACTCTCGCTGGATCATGACAATGGGTCACCTATGGGTCCTCTGTCCCACACCAAGGACTAGGGGGCCAGGGTATCCCCAACCCACCCTTTTTTTCCTTTTTTTCAGGGCATAGGGACTGTGTCCTCAGTCCTAAAATGGCCACCCAACATCTCTGTTGATCTAGACAGCAGCCAATAAGATCATTAGTTTTTTGATCTTCCAGTCCTGACGGTGTCCTGAGGCCCTAGATATCTATATATGTTAACCTTAACTTCTTCAAAACTACTGACTAGACTTACACCAAATCACAACAAGTACACTTCCTGGGAAAAAGTCTGGCTTTTTGCCAAATTTAGTTTAATTTCATTTAACCATTTTGGCTGTAGAGTTGTCTAAAATTCCCAATAGAAACTGCATGGAGAAGAAACATTTTGAGTTCCCAAGTCAATGAAGTCTTTATTCGATATTTCATCATAAAAGACATGCTACACGTCATAATACTTATAAAATTATCAGTACTAACGATTAAAACAATAAATACAATATTTCATAAAAGCTACTAAGAACGTATTAAATCTATCTAATGCTTCATTTGTTAAATATTTTAACATATTAAAAAAAGAAGTACATTACTTTAAAAACTCAGTTCTAAAGTTCAAGATAATTTACTTATCTAAAACATGTAGCTGTTTTAGTAGTTCAGAACGAATTATCCATGCCCACCCCAGGAATTTGGCCACCCCTATTGCTATAGTAGGTGAAAGATCAGTTTTAAGGATCCTACAAGCGGTCTCGGCCGATTGTGTGCCCAGACTTTTGCATAGGGGTACCAACCACTTCTTCCTTGGGGCAGCATATAATGGACAGACAAAAAACAAATGGCTCACATTTTCCCGCATTTCAGTACACAATGGGCAATTATCTGGGCCTCCAGTGCCCCAGGTTGAGGTTAAACACCTTAATGGTATTGAGCCCACTCTAACTTGGTGATATAATTTGCGGTCCATAGGTTTCGTAATAACATCCCAGTACTTTTCAATTGCAGAGACATCTTTCACGTGTACAAATGTTGTTGTAAGGGAACTACCTATAAGGGATGAGTGTCTTATGCCTACCACCCATTCCCAATATAGTTGTTTCAGCTCTTTTTTTAAAGGAAAAGTAGCTGAGTCTGGGTTGTGCCAAAGGGCACCTAAACCCATGGCACAAAGGGTGGTTCTAACACCCTTAAACCAACCAATCTTATCGGATCCTAGGGTGTCCCTTACCTCGAGGCATGCTTTCGCATATAATAACAGCACTGGGGTAGACCACAACCTCCGCCAGAAGGCCAAGGGCCGAAATCTGTCTTGATCTTCCACCGGTTGGAGCCCAAGATCATAAAGGAGAGGGATGCATGGGGATGACCTCGGAAGACCAACCGCCCCTCTTGTAAATCTATTTTGGGCCAGCATCAGTCGGTCCAGATTGCTATAACCCCAAAGCTCTGCCCCATACAAGACTGAGGGAAGAATTTTTGACCCATAGATTTCCATAAGTGGGGACATCGGGCAGGTAAATGATCTTTTATATTCCTTAAGAAGGGCACCGCCTAATTGAACATGTTTAAGTGCTTTGATATCAATCTGGGGTTTCCAACTAAAATTATCACTAAAATGCACACCCAGATATGTAAATTCATTAGTTTGCTCAAGAATAGCACCACCCATTTTAACCCTTGCCACAGTTTGTGTTTGACCTCTTAGTACCATGAATTTTGTTTTAGAAACATTTACTTCTAGCTCATGCTCGTCACAAAATAACTCAAATCTGAGTAGGGCCTGCTGGAGCCCTTGCCTTGTCTTTGATAATAACAAGGTATCATCCGCGAACATGAGCAATGGTACTTTCATTCCCGCTATCTGGGGAGCATCCGTGGGATGTGTTGCAAAATATTTGGTAACCCCATTAATAAACAGGGAAAACAAAGTGGGAGCCAGGACACATCCTTGTCTAACACCTTTCAAAACATGAAACCTGTCCGTAACCTCGCCAGGCTTACCCCAGCGGACTTGGGCATAAGTGTATGCATGAAGATTCATTAAGAGTCGCACTAGAGCCCTGGGCATTCCCTGTTCCAGTATGCAATCCCATAACTTAGTCCTAGGGACCAAGTCGAATGCAGATCTTAAATCCACAAAAGCTGCATACAACTTGCCATTACCCAAAAAAACTGTTTTCCAATATAAAAGGGCAAAACGAAAGGCTTGATCCAGGGTGCTTAGATGAGGTCTAAAACCCGCCTGCAACGGAGTCAAAATATCTGAGTCTGTTATCCATTCCTGTATCCTCCCTAAAATGAGGCGTGCTATGATTTTTTGGATCGCATCAATAAGGCTGATAGGCCGGTAATTTGAGGGTACTGAGCGATCGCCTTTCTTGTATATAGGAAGGATTTCTGCCCCATACCATGAGTCAGGAATTTTAGCGCCTGCTGCAACTGCATTCACCAGGTGGAGTATATAAGGTACCCACAGGACCTGGTCTTCCAAAAAAATGTCAGCTGGAATACCATCTGGGCCAGGGGCCCTCCCTTTGGGGATGTTTTGCAGGCAATTGATAACTTCAGTAACTGAGAATATTAACGGCTCGACGGGCTCAAGACAGGAGGGTATAGTCACTTCTACTGTATGACACTTAAACTGATCCTCAAAAAATGTTACCCACTGATGATTAGAGACAGTTGCTGGACTATAGTGCGCATCCTGCGAGATACCCTATTTTATGAGGTACCAAAACTGTTGCATATTGCGTTTACCACAGGCTTCTGACAGCATAAGCCAGCGTTCCTCATCCCACTTATGTTTTGCTTTGCGTTTTGCCTCATTATAGAGTTTTCTACAAGATCTAATCTGGCTATGATTTTTGTTTTTAATAGCCTCAAAGAGAACTCTTTTTATCTTGCTACACTCTTTATCAAACCAGGTAGTGGATGAGTATTTCTTGGTCCTAGGTTGTTTAGGGCTAAATTTGATGAACAACTTTTTAAGTTCCTGAAACAAGTCGGAATGGGTACGTATAAGTTCGCTGTTAATCTCGTCCTGAGCCACAATTGTTTAAAAGCTCCACAGAACTAGACACTAAGGTTCTTATCGCCCTGCGGGCCCCAGCGTCCACAGCTATTTTAGGCCAGCGTACCCTGCGCGTATCATTGCTCACAATGACCTCTTTTTCTGTTATATAAGGACCACTGCCCTCAGACCTCTGAAAGCTGGAATCCCTTAAGGTCAAAACCAGCGGGTCATGGTCGCTCTCTGGGCGTTCTGTAACTAGCATATCAACAACTGCAAACCACTGCCTCACATCGACCAAAATATAGTCGATACGACTACTGTGTCTGCCGTTGTTGAACGTATGCCTGCCCTTCCTATCTGACTTGACCCTTCCATTAACAGCTCTTAAACCCATGTCCAGGCATAGCCCCTTGATATAGGTGGCTGAGCTCGACCACTTAGCAATCGGAGGTATCTCGAGTTGGGGAATACCCCAGGATAGATCCTCATCCTCGGTGAGCGGGCCATCCTCAATACCCAAAGGCTCAAAACAAGTATTAAAATCCCCCATCACAATCTTGTGGCCATCGGTCGTTGTTCCTGATAAAATGTCATCCAACAGGAGGAGGGTCGGAGAAACCCTTCCTCCCTGGAGACCCCTGACATAAATATTAACCAACAGAATGTTTGTACCTTGGTTGGACTTTATCTTTAAAGCAATTATGTCTGGACTATCAATTGTCACTTCTTCAACTCTTACACCCGCACTTTGGGGGACCCAAATTGTAAGACCTCCAACAGGACGCCCTTTCTGGCCTCTAATTGCTGGCTTGCTAAAATTCAGATACCCCACCCGAAATATCGGTATGATAGCCCATGTTTCCTGGAATGCAATTATGTCGCCCTGATCTATGAAGTCCCTCCAATCAGGAATACACTGGCTGGACTCCAGACCGGCTATATTCCAGGATATATACCTTGATAACATATCAACAGGCTCAGCTAAAGCAGAGGGTGAGTCCGTACTAAAATTGGGTAATGCAGACAATGTACCAACAAGGGTAGTGTCAGGATTATTACTTTGATCTGTAGCAATAGCCTTCCAACTTATATCTTCTATGTGGGGGGATTTCAATAAAGTTAAATTAACTATTTCTTCTCTCCCGATGAGTCAATCATTCACATCTAGGCAGGATAACGGCCCATATCTCCCGACAGTAATCAAGGGTTCAATGCTTCCTGGTGCGAACCATCCACTGGGAGGGTTAATGACATTTTTGTTAATCTGGGAAAGCACCTTCACCTCAGGATACACCGTAGGATAAAAATCTAGTAGTTCCCACGTGACTATTGGTCCATCTGCAAGTTGCGGACACCAGCCTCTCAAAAATGGGACCACATTAATACTCCTGAAATTAACTATTACCAGATCACCTGGAATATCTTTAATCATATGGCCAAGCCAACCCACCCTTCTCACATTTAAGATTTTACCATCAATGGTAGGGGGGAGGGGTCTATTCTTAGTAAGCCAGAAGGCTACTTTGTTTTTTAAGTCATTGTAACCTTCTTTTTTACCTGGACTAAGTTCTGGGACTCCTGACAATATACATACAAATGGAGCGGCCTCCTGTGGGAGATCAATCCTAACATTATAATTATTGTTGTGCTCTCTTGCTTCCTTATGGACTCGAGTTGGTTGAGGCCTACCCTCTAGGGACCCTCGAATCACTTCGGGTTCCCTAAGTATAGTGGGCTCCGCCTTCAAACTTGTTTCGTTACATGGGGCTTTGTGTCTTAAACTGCTGCCCGCGAGTATTGCCTGCTCAACACAATTTCCAGATGGTAAATCTAGAGGTACCGTTAGTACATCTGCTGGTGTCGATGTTACTTGTACCCTCAGACTATGAACCTCTTGGGTAAGTACTTCAATTTTCAGCAATAATGTGCTAAAAATTTCAGCCATTTTTGTCGCTAACTTATCCTCTACTGTTGCCAGTATATTTTCTATATACTGCCTGTTATGACAGCAACCCACTGGCTTATCAGATCCCCCTTCTAATCCTTTTGTTTTAATAGTATGGGATTTTGCTTCGAGGGGCTTTCGAGAATTGCTGACCTTCCCCACTCCTCTTTTGCCCAACGACTTTCTACAAGCCCTAACTGCTCTTGCTGGTTGGGGGGGAGTCTCTGCCATAACCACGGGGCTAGATGGGCTCTCGCCAATTATACCCGTTGAGTCTAAGGAATTGAGTCTAAGTGTATCTGTGCCTCAGTTAGTATCATATCCTTACCAGTGTTGGCGCCCAGATCCTCAAAAGTAGACACTATATGTAGGGAGGAACTAGGGTGTGTCTGAACGGGGGAACCTCCTTTCCCTAGGGAGACTCTGCGATCGCTATTAATCTTTTTAACCACCTTAACCAGGTAGTTATCAAGCATAGTAGCCCCTAGATTTTTGGCGGAGTTATTACAGTTAGCCTTCATAGGTTGGTTGCAATAAGTACCACCAGCTATAATTCAGCAATACAAAACACAAAACCGCGTAATCAAGATGTAATACAGCTGATTTACAGTTTAGTCAGAGTCCCGTGCCCAGTCCAGACTCTTCAGGCCTCTGAGGGCCACAGAGGGCCCGCCCTTTGCCCGGGCTTAGCCCGGCACCGCCCGCGCGCGTCCCGCGGTGCGGTGTACCTTGTTGCAATTTAAGGGCCCGGGGGGCGTAACAGCACTTTCGCGCCACTTGGCGCACAGGAAACCCAGAGGATTCTGGGTATTGTAGTCCTCCCAGCGTGTTTTAGCAGGCAGCCTACAACGGCGGCGGCCGCGAAGCGGGTGCCGCTAGTTGCGGTGGTCCGAGCCGACAGCCCTGTGTCCTGAAGCAAGGTAAGCAAAAAAAAATGACCAGAGTTGCGCGTCCCGCGGTGCGGTGTACCTTGTTGCAATTTAAGGGCCCGGGGGGCGTAACAGCACTTTCGCGCCACTTGGCGCACAGGAAACCCAGAGG